>NC_092815.1:67063852-67356352 GCF_023375885.2 Dermacentor andersoni | reverse complement strand
CTCGCTCAAGGGGGTTATTATATATATTATATACCAGACAGGGTTATTTCGCGACAGCTGGGCGGGGGGCGTCAACACTCAGCGTTTTTGTGCAGTTCATTTGGACGGTGCGTCGTACGACTTTAACCGTTCGGACGAGGATTTCCAACACATTCACTGTCCTTGCTATGACGATCAGGCACTCGTTGCGCGATGCCCAAAGGCGACTGGATGACACACCGATGATGAAGCAGAAGATGTCGCTCACTGACCTCGGGCGTCGTCTACTCACAAAGCTGTAGTAATCTGACCTCACCTGAATGCGCACGCAGAGCTCGCTGTCGTCTGTGCTTGTGCATTAAAATAATAATAATAACAATGAATAATCCGCGAGATTTTATGTGATCACTCGGCATTATGGATTATGATCTGGTTTAAGGCCTATATCCATCGTATGTCCTTCTCACATGCTAGTGTAGGGCGAAAGAAACCTCAATCTCTCTTCCTAAATTCTTCGTCTTTTCTCGTGTCGCATGTATTTGAATGAGGAGACGAATGTTGTACTCGCTAAATATGTGGAATAAGAATTTCACAATGTTTTTGTTACACTTGAATAGTATTGCAATATTTACTGCCTCGTCGAAAAAGCTGCGCCAGTGTCTAACTATTGTAAGACTAGATCCGCCTGTATACAGTCAACAACGCTTCTGCTCACCTCACCCTTCTCGAGACCATAATAGCCCTTTCACTTTGCAACGAGAGGTGAGAAGGGGAGAGGTCCGGGCCCACATTGAAAATATCATTTTACGTCGTCAGAGGTGCGGGTGCGCGCTAGCTTAATAGTTAATAAAAAAAAAAAAAAGAAAATGAACCACGTACTGCTGAACAAGAGGCAAGCGCGCTGGTAAAGAAGTGAACAACAAGTGTGGATGCCATCTATTGAATGCCTTTCCTGTTCATTTCCGCTCACTCAATTCTCTATGTGTTCTTGTTTTGTTCTACCCCGTTATATTTTTGTACACTGAATCTGTTTAGGCTTCCATCGGACGTATCTTATCGGTCGCTTATTGCCATTTATGTCGGCTCTCCAGCCACCCTAATTACGCGCGCTTTAATGCAGAAAGAAAAAAAAAGAACGAAAAAAAAATACATTTACCGTCGTCAGTGCGCCTGCATAGATTTCCAAGCGTGTGCGCCCGTTCTGCCGCGTGCAGCTGTGGCCCGCACTCCGTTCCCCATAACGATCAAAGTGTAGCGAGCCGGTGACGGCGAAGGCGTATACGGCTGCGGGAGAGTTAATTCAGCCTGCTCGCGTATCTCACCCTGGCCGTGCTGCTTTTTGTTCTCCACCCTTGCGCAGACGAGCACAGCTGCGAGGCCGAGGTGAATAAATTCTTCGAGGAGCTCGGCTCCGGCTCGCCCGCGGACGTCAAGGATGCCGCCGAGGGGGGCGACGACGTTGAACACGAACGCTCCAGCGACACCGAGGTCTCGCTCCACAGGTACGCCAAACTTTGCATATGCGCGCCCGCCCGCGAGCCGATAAGCGTGATTTGTTGGCGCGTTCTTATGTGGGCGAGTATTGTTTCGAAGCCGCTCTGCCAGGCTGGTTGGGCGTTGTTCTGAATCGTCGTTTTGAGGACGCATTCCGTGCCTTGAATTTCTACACGGCTGAATACGTTGCCAACACGCGGGGTGCGTAATACTTCCTTCCTGCCCGTTGTGCGCCGCACTTCGGTTGACATTGAACAGGCCTCATGGGAACGTCAATATGCACGTTCGAATAAAAGTGCGCAACTCGCGGTATCGCCTGAAAAAAAAAAAAAAAAAAAAAAAACGTTAATAATTTTCTGCGTAACCTTGGCGCATGCAGCCCGAAATTTAGAGCTGCGATCAGCACAATGCCCGTGCAATGACGGCTGCGAAACTATTTCTTTTTCAAATGCTATATGATGTGTTTGTTGTTGAGGACTGGCGTACGATGTGTGCTTTTCAGCCAGTGGCCGTTGGCGAAGTGTGAGCCGCGTTGGGCTGTCATGTTGCTAAATTCTCGTGTGCAGTAAGAAAGCTTTCAATCAACCAATCAACATGTGCTGATTTGAGTTGAATCGCTCGTATAGCACGCAGACACACCGGGAAGCCAACCCCAGCGTACAAACAAACGCGACACTTCCGCTTGCACGAAGCAACGTCACCAACGCAAACAAAATTTGCACTGCGTACTGCCACGGGAAACAATCGTGCATTGATCCTCAAGAGGCTTGCACCCATGATCGCGACAGTGGATCGCCAAGAAACCACCAGAGCCGTTTTTTACATTGTTGCTGTGTTCGCGGAGCCGATCATTGAGGCAACGCCCAGTTCGTCCGATATATTTCTTCCCACACTGTCGCGATCATGGGTGCAAGCCTCTTGAGGATCAATGCACAATTGTTTCCCGTGGCAGTACGCAGCTCATCCGTGAGATATCTGAAGCGCAGATGATCGCGAAATTGGGTGATGCGTGTGTTAGCTTCCCGTCTCTTGCTCTCACAGAAAAAGAATTAAGTTACTTGGACGCGGCATCACATGACACGTAACCACGTTACATGAATTCGCACTTCATTTCCTTGTAAGCGCATGCGCGATCTACGTTGCATGCCATGTATAAAATGACGCAGTGGTACAATAAACTTATTTGAAAGTTTGCGCTTGGTGTGTCGTCTTCTCTCACGTCCGTGTCGTTTTTATGTCGCGCAATATCATTTAAGCAATGGATTACCAACTTGCCCGGAATGCTGCTTTCATAAAATTTGCACCTTGTTATCATTCAGAGGTGCATTTCTCTCGCGTAACAAGGAGCACAGACGAGCCACGTGAAGCTGACTCGCGAGACCATTTTACTAAAGAGAACGTGTTGTCTTCTTGACATCGAACCTCGACGCGAATGTGCGGTTGCCCTGCCGCTGCCGAGCCATTGTACTTTGGAAACTGGGAACGTCGAGAACGAGAGTACATTCGCAGAAGTCCTGCCGCTTCAGCCGGTCGGCATCCGTAACAACTGCCATCACCTGAATAAGTCATTAGCCTGTTCGTCCTTTGTTATTGCAGAGCTCCATCTTAATAAGGGCTATATATTGATGTCGCTGGTGATTTCGTTATCAGCTTAAAAGTGCGAGTGGAAGGTTTCGATTTTGCTTGGTCTTATTAATAGCACCGATTCAGATGCGAATATGTTGAGCTTTAGCTAACAACCACCATTTTCTGCTATTGAGTTCGTCATTCTATAATATATACACGCTCAAGAAATACGTCTTCACCTGATGCTAAAGGCAGTGAGAGACATGCGTCAGTCGCGGGAAGCGTCTGTGACGTTTTGCTAACAGCAAAACAGTGATAATTTCGATGGGGCCGAAATAAAAAAAGAAATGCCCTTGTATCGTGTATTGGATGCGTGTTAAGTAACCTCAGGCAGTCAAAATTAATCTTGAGCCCCACAGTACGGCGTGCCTCCGAATAATATCGCTATTTTAGCGCGTAGTAGTCGAGAACCTTTTTATTTTTTAAGTTAGGAACAGTGACCACAGACAAATTTATAGCTTCGCCGCAAGGCATGTTGGATGATGCGAAAGCTCGGGATAGGGACAAGCAGCTCGGGTTATCATCATTTGTTGACGATGTCGAGGTGGCTGGCACGCCGAGCATTTTGCGACGACGCGTGCCTCCTCCCTGTGGCGAGGCAAACGAGCTCCGGTGAATACAGTTCTCCGAGTAAGCCGCTCCCACGAAGTTTCGAATGCAAGCAAAATTGTAGAGAAGGCAGGGGCTGGCATAAGCTAGATAAGCGTCTGCGAGCGATGCGGGGTGGCTGATGGCGTTATTTTTAGCGCGAGAAGAGGCACGCCTTGTCAGCTCTCTCTCTCTCTCTCTCTCTCTCTCTCTCTCTCGGCATATCGAAACAGCGGCGTCCATATGTCTGGAAAGCAGAAGGCGCCTTCGCTGAGCTCACATGAGGCACTCTTAGGTCATACAATGTTTGCGCAACGCGGCCGAGCAACGGTGCATCCTGAGGAAGCATTAGGTCGCTGACCGCATATGCGTGCTCTTTCGTAAAAGCTGCTGCTTTAGACTGCGTGAGTTCACTAACCACGCGACACGTTTACGGCAAGTGCTTCGCTAAGACTACAGTTTCTGTAAAAGGTTTGTATCGACCAATGGCGTTGCCGTGGACTCAGTTTCGCGTGGCGTTGTTAGCCTGATGCTTTAGAATAAATTAATTAATGAAATAATTTCTTGTGTGTTTATTACTTGTTTTTCTCGCAAGAAAATGTCATTTTTGGAAGGAGGGGCGGGGAGGATTGGACACAGAATCCTTCTCGCCTGGTTGTATCACTAGTCTCGGAAACCCCGGAAACCCGCTGATCACACTTTGAGAAGGATGGGAGGAGACGAAGAAGACGGGGAAAGACAGGGCGGTTAGCCAGTCTATAGACTAGCTGGCCGTCCTGGGCAGGGTTAAGGGGATGAAGGGAACTAACCGTGATAAAACGGAGGAGAGACGAGCTGTGTATTCTGCATGGCAATCACTAAATGCTGTGGCACTGGGATGGAGGCTACAGCTGGTGCCTTCTATAGTCACAAGCGCAATCGTAAGCGTCCATGCACGTGACCCTGCACCGTACAAGTTTCAGCGTAAGAGTCTATTACGCTCAATCCACACGGTTTTTCGTACGCGTTCCGCACGCGTGCGGACGTGCGGAAAACTGCACGTGTCGCACACGCAAATGTGTGCGACAAGTGCAGCTTTCCACGCTTGCATGCGGACTGAGCGCAAGTCAACCGAGAGTGTGTTGTCCGAACAGTCTCGAGCATACTACAGTATATAGCCTTCGTTGCCAGATTACGCGTTGTAGCTTCCAATTCGTTATCATCTTATTCTCGAATAAGATGATATTAAGGTTGTTAAGCACTGTCCGTCCCTGTCATAGGTGACGCGTACTAATTGATTTGCGCTTTCGTAACGCTGAATATGGGATGCCTGTCAGCGATCCCGGTTCTCAGAGTCTACGACAGCGCGCTGCGGAGAGGACGCTGTCTGGGTCTTCTTTCTAGCCCTTCGCGCAATTCAGATCGTTCCCGTGTTCCTCGTAAGCGCAGAAAAAAAGGCAAGCATTCGCTCTTCTGGCGCCCAGTTTAATTAGCGCGGTTAATTTATGCCTCTCTCGCGCATAAAACGAGCAGCAAGCGCGCGCGCGAAGAAAAGAGGGCTCTGTCGACGTGGCTTTTATGCATCTTTGGCGCGCCCTTAATTCGTTTCTTTTTCGGCTTTCTTGTATCTCCCTCACAATTTGGCTAATTAGAAAGCGAAATTACGAGTTTCTCTCTTCCCGTTATTTGCTATATCACTTACCGAAACGAGGTTATTATTTTCCAATCGCTAATATAGAACGTTGCTTTCGCTTCGTGCGTTGTCGTTGCTGCCACTCAGATTTAGAAAGCCATCTGCCGATTGGAAAACGCAACTGCAAGCTGCACCCTTTACGTTTACAACTAATTACTATAGCGTTCGCGCGCTTTCTCATAGACGTCGCTTCGTATCTCAATAATACGCGAGCATGGCCCTGCTTATGGGTGCCTCTTGCATTCATTTCTTGCGGAGCTACGTCAGTTATTGAGCGAGTGGGATGGGCGTCCAAGGTAGCCCTCCATATTGCAGCGCCTGACTGGCGCCTTCTCATTCGCTTTTTCAGCATCTTCCGAGGCATATTTCGGCAGAACTTGAAACCAGAGGCCAATATCGGGTTAAATTTTAAGTTAGAGCATGCTGCCGCTGAGTCATCGAAACGGAGATGTGTCGAAAACTGCGCTTTATAACACCGCAGGAAGTTTGTAATTCACAGGCTCTTCTACTTTTCTTTAAAAAATTATCACTAATATCACTCAGGTTCTAAGGGAAACGACTGAGTTTAAAGGAGTGTTTAAATTTTCTTGTGTGGCCCGAAATTCCTTTTCGGTTAAGGCAATATGGTGAAGAAGGACATTGGAGAACGCGTTCTCCCAGTGATGATTCGCGCCCGGGGGATCACAATACTTCCACTTGTTTGGCCCATGCTTGGGGCAGAGCTGTAGTAACGTGTATATAGTGCCGATGGATTGCGCACGAAAGCAGTCCAAGCAGGTACACCTGTCATTACACGAAGTAGAACGGGAGAAGGAGGAACGTTCAGCTGCTCTCTATGGGCGCCTTGGAAGAAATGGCGACAGCACCAGGAGTGTGTTAGTGGGGAGCCCAAAGTTTGATACGGCTGTCGTATGCCATACCTTACACCAGGCGATGAGAAAAGGACGAAGACATTCTCAGCTCATACCTCGCTTCGATGGGATGCCGCTGGTCTTACAGTGAAATGAAGTGGGGAATTACACTGGCGACGAGGATGGGATACCACAGAAATTATGGCGAAATAAAGAAGGGCATTGTCAACGGCCAGGTTTTAGCCGAGGCTTACGGTTTCATATAAGACGCTCGTTGAAAAAGCTGTCTGACAACCCTTTTTTGAAGCTGCAGCTCTTTGTCCCCCAAGATTTGTCTTTCTTTTAGAGTAATTGTAAACGCGCTGCAGGATACAAGGGCGGGTGCACTGAAGCGTGGCCAGCCCTGCACTTCGATGTCAGTCACACATAATTATATGCCGTATATTTCAATTCCTTTATTGAAACATTCTCTCATGTTGGCACGCTTTCGAGCACGCTGTATTTTCCTGCGTATTCAAATCAGTTAGTAGTTGATGTCTTCAGCGACCTAACTCAAAGCCTTCCGACGAAGTAAAAGTGACAGAAAGAGCGCGAACGACTGGAACGCGGCAGAAGGCTCACCATAGAAGAGCAAAGTGGTCGCTCTTATACCTTCCAAATAGAAGCGTGCTGCTCAGAGCGAAGAGTGTGTCATATCATCGGGTGGAGTGCCGCATGACATTTCGAAGGTGGTCACTTTTGCAAAAAAATACTAGAAAAAAAAAGAGAAAGAAACGGAAAGTCGACACATTTCTGTCTTGTTCTGCCGCTTTTCCTGTGAACGCATGAAATATCAATTTCAGTGTTCACTGTTCCTCTCTTTGATTTCTCTCAATCCTTTTACTGTCGCTGTCTTGAGGAAGCTGCTATAATGCAAAAAAAAAAAAAAAAAAATTAGAGAAACTTGTTTGGCGGAGGTACGTAACGGCTTTCACCTTACGCAGGATTTCGGACGCCGATGGTGAACTCAAAGTGGAAAAGGTCGGTGACAAACCGCTGGCTCATACGCTCCTGGACCCCAACGTGAGTTGAACAAAATTTCTGAGCTGCAAAGGTGCCCATTGAAAAGCCGATTATTATCTAAATGAGAGCTTCTCCTTGATACTTTAGAACAAGCCGATATATATATATATATATATATATATATATATATCATGAAAAGCCAACAAACAATGAAACCAAGGACCAGCGTAGGGATAATTACTTACTTAATTACTGTAGTTCTTCATTGAATTATTTCCGTTAAGAACTACAAGTAATTTCCCCTATGCTGTCCTTGGTGTCATTGTTTGTTGGCTTCTTACGATATGACTAATAAATATCGGTCCCCTCGGTTTCCTTCCTTGTCGTTAATATATGTACCATTTCTGAAGCTTGTTCAATGGCATAGATGATTAAATATGCATGACCACGCGTGTTTAGGCGATATACGTCGCTAGCGCTCGGTGCCATGATCCATTCAGCCAAGAATCATAGTTCGGTGGTTTCGTGGGATGAAAACACACTGCTCACTGGTAGCGTCACGGGATCTGGCTGAGGCCAGGGCGCGTGTTTTTCACTTCCAGTGCCACGTATGTCAGAGCAGTAAACTTAAGCGACTGGACCAATGTCGCTTACCTTTTATTCTAGTCTGATAAGGAGATAGTGTGGTATCGTGTAGAAATATTTAAAGCCGATATCATAGATCTTATATACGTACTACGCGCACATCACTGTTGGCATGACGTGAAAATATTTGCATTCGCACTTATGTGTCCTATAAGCGCTTGGGCGTGGAGTACTTGCGATTCAGTTTACGCGAGACCTCATATTTACTGCGTGCCTCTTCCTCACTCCGCCAGGACTGCTTCCTTCTGGACGGCGGCATGTCCGGCGTCTTTGTCTGGGTCGGCAAAGGGGCGAGCACCAAGGAGCGCAAGGAGTCCATGCTCCTGGCTCAGGTACGCCAGTTTCTCTCTCTCATGCGTCTGGCTAGTAAATACGAGAATACGGACAGAGAGGACGAAAGCTTTTCTCTGGCAAAGACCCAGTGCACTCTGCAAAGTAACCAAGTTACTTGTGTAGGTCCTCCGTAAATGTGATTTTTCGCTCAAGTACGATACTTTACCGGCTACTTCAGAAAGTGTCGCTACTTGAAATCTCTCTTACACTGGTATAATAGTTACAGCTGCCTTTCGCGTAGTCCTCTGTGCTTTGTGTATCAATTGACCCCCCCCCCCCCCCTTGTCTATTTTTCTCTCATTATTGAGAACATAATAAATACAACAATAACACACATGTAGCAAGCACTGGTCAGATAAGTGCTTACACAACGCTCACTACTGCACTTTAGGAACAATGGGAGTGCTGTAATTCCTTTTGCAGGAGTGATTTATTAGCTTGGTTTTTTAATAACTGTAAATGAATGGGAAGGTACTGTACGTTAAAGCCCGCTATCCTGTCGGTAAACTAAACTGCGGCTAACCCTGTCCCTATAACAGCATGTCGCATGTATAACTCTACTCTCAATAGTTGTCATGTTGACTGGTGATTCGTTGGAGTAAGTTCACTCTTTTTTGTCACCGAGTGAGCCTGCTCTATTATGGGAGGTGGAATGAATAAAACAATGGGCTGAAATATTTGACAGACAGGCACTCTAGGAAGGGGATTAGCCAGTATTCTTCACTTTTGTTTTTCTCGAGGGCGACTGGCCTATCTGAGCGCCTTTGACTCGTTCAGGCCCTCCGCGTGCTTGCGCGAGCTCAACGTGGCTTTCCTCCCCTTCCCCTCCCTCTCTCTATCTCATCTTTCTATTCCCTCTTTCCCGTCCCCCAGAGTAGGGTAGCCAACCAGATGTATTTTTGGGTAACATCCCTGCCTTCTCTCTTTATTCTCTCCTCCTCCTTCTGGTATTTAGGCGCACCAGTCATAGATATTATAGAGATAATCCCACGGTTAATAGCCTTTATAGGCGTGGCTTCGAAACGTATCAAGCCGGATCGCAGCCAAAATTTTAATGGTTCATGGCCGAAGTTCTCGTGTTGCTTGTGGATAAAGTGCGGGAACTTGGACAAAGTCACCGCAGGACGTCACCACGACTTGCATTTTCGCTGAAAATCTTTGCTCGGTGACGTCGGCTTGTTCTATGTCCGTAGATGGTTGTTTTTCGAAAGATATTGGAAACGTCTCGGGAAGCGAGGCCGCGCTGATATGTCAGCGCCACAACCTTGCATTTACAGAAAATAATTTATGCAAATTTGACGACGCTAGACACCTTATACGCCAACACCTACAGCACTCACAGCTGGATGAACTTGTCCCCAAGATAACCTACATTTAAAAAATTAAATTATGGGGTTTTATGTGCCAAAACCACCTTCTGATTATGAGGCACGCCGTAGTGGAGGACTCCGGAAGTTTCGACCACCAGGGGTTCTTTAACGTGCACCTAAATCTAAGCACACGGGTGTTTTCGCATTTCGCCCCCATCGAAATGCGGCCGCCGTGGCCGGGATTCGTTCCCGCGACCTCGTGCTGAGCAGCCTAACACCATAGCCACGTATCGTACCCTTAACTAATCTCTGGCCACGCTTTGACTCGTCGCAGTAAGTAACGATTGTTTAGGTTACGCATCGGGTGTGTTAATGTCGCACATCGCCTTCACGCACAAAAACGTTCGACGAGGCCCTTCGTGCCTGGCGAGTGGACACTGCAGCGAAACGCTTGAGCGCTTGGCTGTGAGAATGTCCAACTTTCCGCAGTCGTCGCTGCGTGCTGCTGAGCAAGCTGCAAGAAACTTGTTTAGGCGTAAGCATTCTTTGGCGTGTACCCTGGAGGAACCGTGTATGTCTCGTAACACCTTGTAACTGGGGATTAAGTCCGTAATTGGTCGAGTTAAATGGTTTAATCGTTATACTAGTGCAACTGTATGTAGCTGATTGGTACCTTTAGAATCGATAAAAAGAAAAGGGTCACATCGCCGTCCCCTCGACATGGTCATTTGATGCATTAAAAAGGTATCAAATGATCAGAATAACCGATTGGTTGACGTGGTTTGACAAAAAACGCGTGTTGGCAGGGGTCAGGCTCAGCTCATACAATCGCCTCGAAGGGGTCGGATGAGTTCTCGCAATGGCACCGAAGAAACGTAAGCTTGGTGAAACGCAGAAGCGGCGTAGGGACGCTGCACGACAACGGGAATGTCGTAGTCTGCAGAGGGAAGAACAAGCACAACGACAAGAACTAAGAGAAGATCAACAGGAAGTAGAGGAAGGGAGATGTTCAGAACGGACATGCAACAACGTTATAGGGCGATGCTCGATAAAATAACTAATGCTACAGAAATTCCGAGAGTTGTCTACTAATGCGAAAGCATGCGATTGGTGGACATCATAACCTAGCAACGTAAGTAAGCAAAAGCGAAATAACAGCAGTGTCAATGAATGTTTACGCATTAGTGGACAATTTTAAGAATTCCTGTAGCAGTTTCTGGCTATAACTGAGCCTAATGACGTCTTGTTTAAACAACGTCGGGCTTCCATTCAATATGAGGCTCACAAAGCTGTGCTGGAATTCTTGTCAACCATGGCACTACTCTGGTCTATAATGTTCATGCTCTGCGTGCGACTGTACGATGTCTTATTCCTTCCTCTGTCCTTTTTTTCTCCCTTTGCCTCCTTCTCCTTCTTTATATTTTTTCCCTCCTCTTCAAGCAAGTGGGTGTGGTGTCCTGTTTCTAACCCGCCTCTCTCTTGGTGGTGTTGATGTATGTTTACATGATTCATAATAATACTTTTGTTGCCAACTTTTGTTACCTTCTTTTTCACGGCATTTGTGTTGCATGAAGGGACGCACCAGATCCGATGGCTTGTTGGCTATGGCGGTCTGCTGCGGAGAACCAGTTGACAGGTTCGACTGTCGGCCCAGACGGCCACATTTCAGTGCAGGTGGAATGCGAAACGCTTCCGCACCGTGCTTTGTGGGCACCTCGGAGTACCACAGGCGGTAAAAAAAAATGACCCATGATCCTCCATAGCGGCTTCTCTCGAGGCCCTGGTGTTGCCTTAGAACGTTGGATGGCATCAATACTATACATGGATGACATAAGCAGCCGCGTAAAAGCTGAAACTATTCGCAGCCGTAGTGTGCGGATAGAATTCTTAAGAGTGCTCTGTGCATGTATACATTATCCGTACACTGAACCCGTTTTTGCAAGCTGCTTGCCACGGTCTCGAATATGTGTTTTTTCTTTCATTTTAATGCTTTCAGTATTTCCAGAACTTTTGCGTGCGTACGTGTATTTGCAAACCGACCGTGCTCCCACGTTTACTTACTTAACCCCAGGTGTTCTCGTCCGTCTGCTTACTCTCTCAAATTTCGCAGAAATATCTCAAATACCGAGGCTACCCGGAATGGTGCCAAGTGACGCGCGTCATCTGCGGCGCCGAGCCGCCCATTTTCAAGCAGTACTTCGCCTCCTGGAAGCAAGAGCAAAGCGCCATCTTCGGCAGGAAGGGTGCGCTCAATCGCATCGCCGGTAAGGATGCATTGCAATGACCCGTCTGTGTTGGCATGGGTTCGCAACATTTCAGAACAAGTGGGTTCACAAATTGCAACCAGGGTCGTTTAATGTTGGGGGAAACATTTCGCACCTTAAGCTAGAACACGTACTTTAACTGCGGACTAGGACCACCTGTGGTTCCCGCACAACGAAAGCGCTCTAAGAGAGAGAAAGAGTGAGAGAGAGGGAAATCTCTTTATTGAAAAAGCCGAATAGGAACGCGTAGATAACGCAGGCTTCCGAAATCGGGAGTGAGGATGGCGTGGCGTCGCGGCGATGACCTCGTCACGCAATGCCGCGGCAGCAGGTGTCCCCTTTCGCCGGCTCTGCTCCGTCGAGGTCCGAGCCAGCAAGCGCGAGACAGCGTCGCGAGCGCGAGAGGCGCTAGTGACCTGGCGTCGCAGCCAATGGGAAGTTCCACTGCTACAGTCGCCGCCGGCTTTTTAGCTAAATGGGCCATTTGACGCTTTCGCGCAAAGGTATTGTGATATTATCAGCAGCGGAGTAAAGGTTGGCCCGCATTCAACGTTTTCTCGGAGTTTTCTGGCATTTCGTCACCCGGCGACCCGGCGTCGGTCGGCCTAAAGCATAGAGTTTCATATTACTACATGTTATTAGATTCGTCAGACGTAGCTGTAGAGATGAACTTGGGACGACAGGGCTAAGCGAGCAGGATTTACATTTAAAAACAGGACATACATTGGCAGACTAGCGCGACTCCCATAAGGAGCCCGCAAAACTAACATACAGCAAACAGTTTACGAGCACACAGCTCACTCCTACATTTCGAGTATGACAGAGCACTCAGCTCCCGACAACGAGCACGACACGAGCACACCCTAGCAGCCGGCAAACGCTGCTTATAAGTTCTCCGCTTGACGTCATAGTTCGACGTCATCGTTCGGTCGTGGACGGAGCACGAATGGTCGGGAAGGTTCGTCCAAGCATTGTAAACTTGCCGCCGCCCCGCACTATCGTTTACGCCCACACACACGCAAACACACAGGTGCGAACCCATACACACAAAGGCTCCGGAGTCGACGACCGAGGGCTTCGTAGAACTGTGCTCCGTCTCGGGTGGTGCGGCCAAGTACCAATTTCCTTAGTTGATCGCGCGCCACGTGGCTGCCGGTCATTCGCAGTTCTCGGTACCGCCCAGCTTTCAGTGCCGACGTCAGAGGGCTTCGTAGAACTGCTTTGCCCCGGGTGGCTCGGCCAAGTACCAATTTCCGGAGTTGATCGCGCGCCACGTGGCTGCCTGCCGACCGCAGCTCTCGGAAGGGCGCCCCGACTGGTGGGCTTGGAACACGTGCAGCGGGCTGAAAGCTGGCACGTTGCCACCCCGTATGGCCATTCTTAACAATGTATAACTAGAGAAAAATCTTGCGCTGCGATCGTTCAACCATCTTGGGAATGATGGGAAGTACAGGCTACGGATTGGCGTTCTGTTGACTGGCGAACTAGTCTACAGGTATTTTTTGGCAGTTTTGGTTTCGCTCCAAGCGCAATTGCTATAACCCGCAGTGGGACGGTGCGACGCCAAGCTCACTGCCCAGCGCTGGGCCAGCGACTGCGCCGTTGTTTGTGTCGCGGTGTGGTGCTGAAGCCCTGACGAGAAAGCGGCGGCATCGTAAAGGTGGAAAGAGCGTGTTTTGACCGTTTTGACCTTGGTTTGTTAAGTGTGTTAGGTTGGCGCTGTAGCGTTACGTGCTTTATGAAACACAAGAAGAACAAAAGGAAGGCACTACCGATACAAGACATGAACAGTTGTACTTCCAGTGGCTTGACAATCAAATTTTATTAAGGACTTCATTACGCATTGCTCATTTATGTGCTCATTGAAATGTGCATTTTAGGGCTTCGAAACACAAATTTACTAGTGGTAGGAACGGTTGCTGCTTCCTGGCTGTATAGTCTGCTGTCGCAAAATGCAAAGCCACTCCATAACAGCTGTTGGCGGCCGCTTCGGAAGCGGTACGTCAATACAGAATATAATTAAGCATACTCGTAGGAGGCCACAAGAGTCCTAGCTAGTACTGCAGCAGATGTGATTAAAAGTACTTGATGACGTTCAGCAATTGTGACAGCCGACGCAGCCTTTCGAAAGAGCGAGAGAGTTCGCAAGTGCCTGTCGTCTGCGAGAAAGATATCGCGTTCGCAGCGAGCAGGCGTCGTAGGAACGACACTTGTAGCATTCCTCTCAAAGGCGCAACACTTTCTCACAATACAAAATCTTTATTTCCACAAATACTTGATGAGTATTTTTATATAAGTACATGTAGGGTTGTTATTGCTGTTGTAAAAGTAAATAAATAATTATTCTCTGGCGCTAAATCGGGGACAGAACTGCAGAAGAATGCATACCCTGGTGTGCCCTGGTGGCAAACCGTGCTTCCATCTCAAAGTCGTACGAAGCTTACTTAATGTGTTGTGCATTATATAAAATACTGCTGAAATAAAATTAGATTTTACGCGATAACATTTGAGTATAGCTTCGTTTACTGCGCCGCAAGCAAATGCCGCTAGTCTAAAGATCGAAGTCCATCCGAAGCCCGTATTTCCTATCCTTCCCATGTAGGTTGAGGCAACGCTCAGGAGAGCCCCCGTAGACACTAGCGCCACGTTTCCCTCTAGGGTACTTATTTAGAAACTCTATGGCGTAAAGGGACACCAGGATCTAGCCACCATAACCAGGAGATCTCGCCCATAGAGTTTCCTACAAGAAGTGTAGGAAACTCTATGATCTCGCCGCCACCGCCGCCGAAAGCAGTTCGATGAGCGCCGACCAATCAGCGCCGGTCCGCGTGCCGCTCGTCTGGCTGGACGCTCTCTCCGGCGGCGTTCATGCGACGACGCTGAGAGACGCGACGACGCTGAGAGACGCAACGCCAGAAAGCGCCGGTATAAACACCGAATGTGGGGCGGCCTTAAGTGTTCTGGGCGATGAAGCTCTCAATTTTTCTGAGAAACACTGATCTCAGTGAGCTATGTTATTATTATATGTTGCGTTATGTGTGAGCTGAGTGTTGTTTGTCCTACGTGTATCAATTTACTTGTAATCGCATTCGCTTGGAGTACCACAAGTGGACTACCAGGCGTGCATCTCCAGTTTTCATTCCAAGAGAGCCCCTTACTTTCTCATCAGTATAGCGGTGAAACGCTGGAAAACGCAGGCAGCGAGGTCTTGAACTGAGGGACTTGAAAATTGAGGATATTCAACAAACTTAAATAAACTTTTTGCTACTCATCAGTATAGTTCAATAATGGTCCTTTGTCTAAAGCAAGGACAAAAATGCACGCTATCAGAATAATTCCCGGTAAATGCGGGAATTGTTACATCCCAGTGTTTTGAGCAGCAGCGTGTGTTTTTTTTAAATTTATTTACAGCACCCTTAATGACTCCACAAGGGTATTACATAAGGGGGGGGGGGACTTTATTGCATTCCCACAGATAATAAAAAAACAAGAAAGAAGGTGCAGGTTTATACAGAAGATACAGCGGCACAAAATGGATCAGTATTTTTTATAGACGCAACGTCTTTCGGCACTTCATTCCAAAGTTTAATAGCTAAAAGAAAAGGAGAGAACTTGAACAAGTTAGTCCTGCAATGACCAGGCATGACCGGGGTAGTTGGAGAAGTATGGGAGAGGCCTTTGCCCTGCAGTGGGCGTAATCAGGCTGATGATGATGATGATGAGTCCTGCAATGGGGTAGGTATACTTTGAATGGATGATCAGTGCGTTGGGAGATGTATGAAGCAGGGTGAATATGTTCTAGTCGGATAGTACAAGTGCTGTGGTAGAGTTTGAAGAAGTAATGAAGTAAAGAAATGCGTCTTCGTTGCTGAAGTGTTTCAAGAATCAAGGTGTTTCTAAGATGTGTAATACGGTCGTGTGTGTAGTTGCCCGATATAATAAGGGCAGCGTAACTTGGAAGGCCCTCAGTACGATTTCAGTCAGCATTCGATACGCAATGCGCAACTTTTGAATGAGGCTCACATTTCTATTTTTCAGAGATGGACAAGACATTCAACGTGAGTGAATTGCACCGCGAGAAACGGCGCCTCTTGACCAAGAACCTGGGCAACGCATGCAGTTTCATGCCTGACGACGGCTCTGGGTCAATGGAGGTAAGCTTGTTTGCCTGATGTTTCCTGCATAATAGAAATCATGCACGCTTTGAGCTTTGAGATGACAAGGGGAGGACGACAGCCCATCCATTTATATGCAGGACATGGGCAACGTAGGTCTACCTAAAGAGTATTTTTTCTTTTCTGGTAGCGTGGCTTTCAATGGCAGCGTCGGGCTTCCTACAGATGACGTCACAGTGAGGGCTTGTTGGCCTTCTATTATACAGGAAGTGTTAAGTTGCCTCGGTTCTTTCCCCCGCACCCTGTGCAAGCGCGTGAGACCTCTGCACAGGCTCGGAAATGAAGCACATTCCTGCAAGAAAAATTTACTGGTGACCTAAAATTTATTAACATTTATAACGCTTATTTCGCTCGCTGACACCAAACTTAAGATTTTAGATACGCTGTTCTGCGCTGGCAGTTTTTCAAGGTGCAGCAGATATTGGAAGGAAGTCTTAACTTTATGATACCTGACGTTGGCCTCACTGAGCTGCGTCCAGAATTCTTGGCCAATGACAGATGGTGATCAACAATATTCTCACCAAATAGAAAAAGAAACGGGATGCAATTACCGGAACTTACGCCTTTTTAGCACGAACTAAGGATATTGAAATGGATTAAATGAAATAAGCTGGGGCAGTAAGGCTTCGCCCATGATTTAGCTAGATTGTGGAGTGATAAAGGGGATACTTTGTGGTGCCTAGGACTATGGTCGTAGCAATGGTACACTAAGAACTTGCGTTAATTAGATGAACAAACTTCCGTAGGTTGCTATTCCTCAGTAAACATAAATGATGCGAAAAATCATTTCACCAGTTGCATTTTCCGCCTAAGATTGACCTTTTTAGAAAGGCGGTCAGGAAATTAAGCTTACGGGATCGGTCATTGAGGAACTGTAGGTCACTATGTGCTCAACAGGCTCCCAAGGTCCTCTTATTGTTTGAGAAAGCACACAGGCTCCACTTTAAAAGGATGTCACTAACGAACATTGTCCATTAAAACACCAAGCAAGGCATCTGACGCGGGTATTGCAGCCATCTATTTGTGCGAAGATGCATACTATACACTGGTTCAGAGCAAAAAGGAAATAGCAAATATAGGATTTATTTTGAACCAACTCTTGTGAGAAAAAATTTTGGAAGGTGCGAACAAAAAAATAAAATTTTTATCTCCCCATCAGCGGCCTAGAGCCGTCCCCTTCCTTAAAATAAAGGCTTTATTCATTCATTCATCTCGTTATAAGCTTCTCGGCAGTTTTGCTGTCTATGTTTTAGCTAGAAAGAGAGGGGGAAAAAGAATACAATCCGTAGAACCTCTGGTCGATATGCCAGTGCATCAAAGTTTATACGATGACTCATTGCGTGAGAACGACCGCATTAGGACACTGTCCCTGTATGTAGAATCATCCTGCTTTTGTTCGCAATAACCTTTCTTTTTTTTGTAGGTAAACCCTGTAAGACTGCGTTTCCTGTTCGAATCGGCGGATGTCTTAACATTACTTTTGTTTGCAGATCTTTCGCGTGGAGAACTTCGAGCTGGCACCCGTAGACCCGGCAATCTACGGTTTCTTTTTCGGCGGGGATAGCTACGTCATCAAGTACACCTACAAAAAGGGCTACAGCGAGCGCTACGTCATCTACTTTTGGCAGGTGCGTACATTTCGTAGCAGCCTCACGGGCTCCTGAGCCAACGAAGTAATTATCCACGTGAGAACACACGCTTAATATGACATCTTGGCACCGGCATTATAATTTAATCGTTGTACATGGTCACAGCTTTGTGCGCCGCATGTAATGGATGTACGTAGGCGTCGGGAAATTCGTGACATTCCGCAATGCAGTGTTGCCCAAAAATATGCGCCCGTGATATTTTCGAATAAAACAATCGTTCGTATCTTTCGGCAGACGCAGACGCCTATTAACTGTCGCCGTGGTCGTTCATCGATATATAAAGGTTGGACATGTTGTCTAAAAGATTTATTGTAGCAGATGCTTGTAAGATACTCATTGTTCGAGATCTATAATACAAGGGCTCGTTATAAGCTTTTGTCGACAGGAAAAAAAGCTACAATCTCTTTTCAAGGCTACTTCGCTTTGTACCATAAAATAGTAAGACAGAACGCAGTGGTACGGAACATTAGCGATGTGTGCGCTTCTTTGACAGTGCAGTCCTTAACATCTAAACGAAACTGATGCAAGTATTATGCAGCATCAGGCGCCTCACTGCTTTTTGATGTGCGCGATTAGAAGCCAGCGATAGTCGTTCCTAGCTCCCTCACATGTTGCTCTGGCTGTTTATCTGTCACGGCTACAACGTAAGTGATCACGCGCGTTGATTGCACCAAGCCAGTTATAAATTAATGCTAAGATAGCTGTTGATGGCTTGAAGGTTTCCGGGAGGCCACTGTAACTGGAGGTCAGAAACATTGCCTCGTTCACCTTTCTTGAACGACGGGTAATTTAATCATAAGTTACTTCTAAGATAAAGCTCTTGTTTGCTAAATTACTTTGATTGCATCGTATGATTTGATCCTTAAGTTTCGTCATGTATAGTTGTTGACGTGTGTGCTGACAAACCAAGCATGTTGAGTTGGAACGAGCTTGCAAGGAGCTTCGTTCAGGGCTAAACGAACTGCCTGCGTTAAGTACACGTCTCCGTGAAACGATAAACGTTATTCTCCTTACAGGCTCCGTAATTATATAGCCTTTGCTCTGGCCCAGCTGCTAGTATGGTTGTCTGCTTGCGAGAAGGAGGAGGAGGGAGTGCTTGAAGTACGTTCTTTCTTGGCACATACGCTCAGCGCCACTCTATATGTAGTTGCTTTAATATTCACTGATTAACAAGAGGCGCTTGACGTTACATGCACAACTGCGACGCCGTCAGTCATGCTCTACAGTAGCATGCCGGTTTGTGTGCTATGACCCCATGTGAATGCGATATGTGGGTGACCTGAGCTATAATTCTAAGAACATTGAAATAAGACTGTTCTTACCGCTGCTTTGTTTTGGTTCATATTTCGCAGTGGAGTTGCGATTCTCTTTTGGTACGCAAAACGCTTGACATGGTTTGTTGCCTGGTAAACTTGGACATCTAGTTTACAAGCGGGAATTCTCTCCTGCGATGACATAGGGTGCTTACGACGGTGTATTTCAATCCTTTTACGGACGAACGAGGCGAGCAGAATCTAAATGTGTCATTAATCGATATGAATAAAATTAAAAGTGGCGTCCTTTTGCTGAAATTGAGCAATGCCAAATCAGCGGTAGGCGCAACATAATCTCTTAAGGTTGTTATAGGATGAAAGTGCATGTGACTGCAGACAGGCGCATGCACGTGACATCGTTCTCATGAAAGCCTCTGGACACGCAGTCCTCTCTCCAGGCGCTACACTCACTGCGGTTTAATGAACTCTGATATGCGTCATTTTCGTAAGTGTTTCAAGAGGCACTCGAACGTACGCGCCGGTGGCGTGGGTTGAAGTAGATATTGTGCGAACTGCGAGCTTACGCTTAGTACTGCTAGACCGCTTCTGTTCTATCCCTTCTACTTCACTAATTCCCTGTAGCTTTCAGACGCACTAAACAGTGACCGTCACTGTCATCACAATCAACGATGCTTTATTAATATACACACACGTGGCAAAACGTGCATGCAGAAGGAAGTCCCGTGGTCAAAGACCGATTGGGGACCTTCCGTACAACCTATCACAAATATGCTAAAGTTACGTCGCAGTATGCAGCCCATGAGCGAAACTAAACTTGCGCTGTAATATTTACGCCACTTACAAAAAAAAAATATAATTACAATGAAAGCGGAAATACGTACGGGCACATTGAATTTGAAATCTAGGATGTTAGACTTATTCTTGACTGCGCATTTCATTGTAAAGCTTTGCTTGTCGACGACAAGTAAGCTTCTTTTTCTTAACCTGGTGGATTCAATAACAGTGATGTTGACCGTTTCGAGCTTTCTAAATCTGTTACCTACTTTTTTTTTATTTTCCTAATACTGACTCGAACTCTGTAACCGCAGGGAAACGAGAGCAGCCAAGACGAAAAGGCTGCCTCCGCGATCTGGGCCGTGAAGATGGACAATGATCTCTGTGGAAAGGCCATTCAGGTATACTTCCATAGAAAATGTATTTGGATGCTTTTGCTTTTCTATGGAGTAGTTACGAGTTGGTCTGCGCGAAATAACAGCGATCCTAATTTTTCACTAAAGATAGATCGCGTATCTATCTATACTTCGCTGCAAACGACGCTAATAAGCGCGCAAGCGTCTTTGGGCTACGTCACTGCATGGCGTAGACGTCAGTGCAGGCATCACAGCAGTGCTCCAAAGGTGTGGTTCCTGTTCCTTTATTGCGCACAGGCGCTTTCGCATAGTTTGCGTGAGTATTTCTGATGACATGGCAGGAACATTAAGACACGATAAATTAGTTTCACATGTTTTATATAGGTATTGTAAAGTTACAGGTGCTTTCGTTCGATAAACATGTCGCATAGACAACGATAAAATATTGCTGACTGCGCAGGAGCTGCATTTGTACCCGCTGCGATAGACCAGTGGCTGTAGCGTTGCGCTGCTGATCTCGAGGTCGCGGGTGCGATCACGACTGCGGTGGCCGCGTTTCCATGGGGCTGAAACGCAACAAATACTTTCATGTATTTGGATTTGAGTGCACGACAAAGAAACTTAAGCGGTCAAAGTTCATCCTGAGTCGCCCACGTGGGCGACTCAGTATTAACTTTGACTACGGCGTGCCTCATAATTATATATCGTGGTTGTGCCACGTAATATCTTAGAATTTAATTTTAATTAACGCGTACTTTTATTGTTGCAAATGGGTTCTCGAGACCTTTAGCTAGCGTTGGCCCAGCTGTCTGAAGCTTTTGACCAGCTCGATTCGCGGAGAGGACATAGAGAGATACGAGGCGACGTAACGAACGACAAAGCGTTTAATTACGTTGCTACGTACAGGGCGAGTAGCTCTGCAAACGGCTCGTAACTAAGAGCTAAGGCGTAGGCTCAAAGCTGAAGCTATCGCTGGCAGTGGGCGCGTGCGATTCTTATAGCGACTAACATTCGTTGGATACTCCAGGCACCTTTCGTTCTGCCGGTGCCCAGCCAAATATACAAGGCCGATCCCGAATATATTGCAGCCTAAAAATGTAGGCCCATCCCGAAGGTTGTGCAGTCTAAATATGTGGACCTGACCAACGGCGTACATGGGTATTAAAATTAGGTGTTTCATGTCTTTCACGAAGGTCTTCAATGAATAAACGATCCTTTAAAATTTCTCCGGTACTGAGTGGTACTGAAACCGCGTCACACGGTTCCCTCAATCACGAAAGCCCGGCAGCTTAGCGCGCTGCGCACCATGAATGTCATGAATGTCCTCAGGGATGGGGGCGGGGGGGGGGGATAAATTCTCAGTGCTCGCACGCACCGGCGCGCCACACATCTCGGAGACTGGGCACAGACTTCACGGGCGCGCCCCTTGATGGCGCGGCGTGTCCAGAGAGAAGCGCGAGATAGGTGTTCGGTTGCGGTGCACGGCTCATAGGCAATTACGAGGCACAGGTGCAATTTCTGAGACCACGCGTTCTCAGAGGCCACGCAAAGGACTTCGCGCCGAATTCACGGCGCCGCCGCTAGATGGCAGAGCTGTCTAGAGGGAGGCGCCACGAGGGAGGCGCCACGAGGAGCCCGGCTGCAGCATACGCCTCACACATGACGCGTTTCGGCAGTGGGAGTGCTTCACTGCTAATCTCATTACCATCGGTATTGATTTTGACGTGGATTCTGCCGGATTTCTTATTGCTTCCCGGAAGAGGGAGGGCATTGTCACTATCTGTGCTCGTAGCCTGGCGCGGCCGTCTTATCCAGGCATGTTGACGTGAGTCAGACGCCACTTGAGCCATATAGAAAAGGGCAGAAGGCTTCGCTCAGGGGCGCCAATGCAAGCATCGATGCCGATGCGCAGAGGCACGCCCGTTCACGTTCGATGTAAGCACATGGCTTTCGGCGTACTTAATCGTACGAATCGGCGCCGTTGTCCGAGCAATAGCAACAGGAATTAGGCCTCGTGCGTGACGCGAATGTTTGTTAAAAAAGGGAAAGGTAACGGTGTCTGGAATAACAGAGGCTGCAGCACATCACTCGAGAGCTCTCATGTCTGGCTGTGCTTGCTCTTCGCGTGTATTCATTCCTAAATGTCCTTAGAAATAAGTAGCTATACTTTCGGCCAGCTGCTATTTTCCTATTTACATGCACGTGAAACGCATACATTCTCTCACTAGAAATCCGCTAAAATTGGCTAAAGTAATACTCGTTGCATTTAGGAGATAAATTTGAATTCTTCTGCCAACTGCGGAAAAACAAGGTTTATTTGGCGCCTCGTAGTTTCTGCAAAAATTTCAAATACCGGCATGGTAAAAAATTTGACACGAAGTATATATATATATATATATATATATATATATATATATATATATATATATATATATATATATATATATATATGATACCAGAATATATAGTAAGTTGAGTGTCTCCTGAAGCGGGCAAATTTGATATGACTTTATAGGTTACGCAAAATTGTTATGTGGTTTACGACGGTTTTGCGAAAGTGCTTCTAATATATTAGCGGTATGTTTCAAAGCGGGGTACAATACATATTTTGTCCTCGTTAGATGCCTTAACAAGTGCAGTTTACGTAACTATAATAACGCTCCTTATTGCTGAGTTACAGAATTGTAACCTTGATGCCTCAGATTTTTTTTTTTTTGCGACATTCAAGATTTTTTCTTAAGAAATTGATAGCCGAAATAAAAAAAAAATCTGCTGTCTATATCGGCAGATATAACGGCAGATTTTAACCTTTTTTTTTAAAGGGTAACAAGCCTCACGAAATTCGGTAGAATGGATTCTGAGCAATACAATTTCTCAGTTCCTATCTATTTGCATGGGAGCTCCTCGATCGAAGCTTCCTCTTGAGCAACTCTCCCTATGATCTCTCCAGCTTACGCATTAGCACAGCCATATGTGAGAGCCACTGTCCTTAATGGAAATTAATGGAAATTAAAGTGGATGAACAAACAACTTGCCGCAGGTGGGAACCGAACCCACAACATCGCATCACAACTAGTCGCATCGGTAGAGCATCGCACGCGAAATGCGGAGGTTGTGGGTTCAGTTCCCACCTGCGGCAAGTTGTTTTTTTCATCCACTTTAATTTCCATTAATTTATCGTTTCTTTATTCTCATTTATTAAGCACAAGTAATTTCCCCTATGTTGTCCTTGGTGTCAGTGTTTGTTGGCTTCTTATGATATGACTAATAAATATAGGGCCCCTCGGTTAACCCCCTTCTCGTTTATTACATAACGAGGGTCTCGAATCCGGCTACATTGATGCCTTCAGGTAGCATATGTGGGTTTATTAACCAGTTGCCTTCACCCAAAAAGATCACGTTCTCGTGACGCCTGCGGCAGAAAGGACGTTCCATGTCCGCCGCCAAGGTATGCGAGTGGTGGCGCTGGCTAACACTCCCGGGGTTCTACTAGGACACGTAAATACCCAAGAAAGTGGATGGGGAAACAGCGCCGCGGTAGCTCAATTGGCAGAGCATCGTACGCGAAATGCGAAGGTTGTGGATGCGGTTCCCAGCTGCGGCAAGTTGTTTTTTCATCCACTTTAATTTCCATCAATTTATCGTTTCTTTATTCTCATTTATTAAGCAAAAGTAATTTCCCCTATGTTGTCCTTGGTGTCAGAGTTTGTTGGCGTCTTATGATATGACTATATATATATATATAAAGAAACGCAGAAGAAGAAAGAGAAAGAAAGCGCGCAGGGTTGCGATCCATGCCCCACAGCATTAATCAACGTCGTGGGTTGTTCTGTACCCCACCAGGTATGGTTGTGGCTCCCTGCGCGTCAATAAATACACGCTCGCTGACTGGCATGCAGTGCTGAGTCGGTCTGCAACTCTGCGCAGGTGCGCGTGGTTCAGGGCCACGAGCCGGAGCACTTCCTGCGCATGTTCAAGGGGCGCATGATCATCTTCAGCGGAGGACACGCCAGCGGGTTCCGCAACCTCAGGGACCACGACACCTACGACGTCGACGGGACGCGCATGTTCCACGTCAAGGGAACCTCGGACGTCGACGTCCGAGCAGTCCAGGCAAGTTTCGTGGCTAGCGCAATCAAGGAGTCAACCTTCATGCAGCCAGTTTTATAAAACGCTAAAAATATTCGGTTAGTTTGGGAGTTTGTGAATAGTGCTGACACAAGCAGAAAGCCGATATTCTACTGAGAAAAAAAAAAGACTTAGCCCCGGGCACCAACATCAACCGTTGGACAAATAAAGTTTATTCCTATCCTATCCTCAGCGTAGTAAAGCTGGCAGCTTTGCTCTTATACCTCGGTTTTACAATGCGGACACAACCACCGCATTTGTCGGTGCAAATTACATAAACAGCCGTTCCTATTTCTCAATGATTTCAATTGCCTAACGTCTATATCTTCCCTAAACGTACTTAAAATATATATTGAAAGCGGTGGCAGGAAGAAACTTCATTTCTGAACATCTCTTAGTCCTAGTCGTTGCTGTCGGAGTCTATAACTGACTGCCCGGTCGTGGTGCTGAGGCCAGCTGTCTGGGCCTAACGTGCTTTGTGTGGACCGACAGCAGCAGTCGTAGTGTATGGCGTAGGTTTTGAGGTGGAGTGGCACAGCTCTCGCAGGGATAGGAAAGTGACGGTGGGAGGGTTGACCGCATTCAAATGTTTTGAGAACGAAGTGTTGCACCTGACATTATCAGTAACTATACAGCGTGTTGGGCGTATTCGCCACATAGCTGACACACCGGCTTAACCAGTCTGATTTCAGCGTGTTGTTGGACAGCGTCGCTGAGCAGTACAACAGTCTGTACCTAACAGAGTAGTACAGCGTCCTCTCTATAGTGCTAGTTCATTTCCTGCAGTTCACTGGCTTGTGAGATATAGGCTGTGATAACGACCTGCGTTATACGCCGGTTTCTGTTTCGATACCCCTCTTTCTCCTTCATTTCTTATCGCTTTAAATCCCGTTTTTCTTTCCCCCGTCCAGAATAGCAAACCCCGTCTTTTATTCGCATCATTTAACCAACAAGCTTATTTTGTGTTAACCTGTTTCCTTACTTTATGCAGCATGCTTTGACTGGCACGACAGTCTTGTGAATAACTGTATTACCTTCTACGCTGTCCTCGCAGGTAGATGAAGTGGCGGCGTCCTTGAATTCCGAGGACGTCTTCGTGCTAGAGACACCGAAGACAACTTTCCTATGGCTGGGAGAGGTAGGTGGCGCCACATACCGTAGCGATTATTGAAATACTTTATTTGACGCAAATCTCGTTCACATGACATTCGAAGATGTGCACGTGTGGCCTGTGTGCTGACTTTTCACTCCTTTGCCTGCTTTCAGTTCGCCGACCCGTCGGAGATTGCCATGGGCTACAATGTGGCGAAGCTGGTTTCGCCAGATAGGTAAGCGCTGCAAGCACGCCGGAAGCTGTATTTCTTTAAGCTTTCTGTATTCAGTCAAACAGTTCCCCAATCGGGCGCCAATCAGTGTTGCATTCGAAAATTTATATTTAGGGCCGTTCTCGTATTTCCGGCTACATTCAAAGTTGAGCTTAGTAAAGCTTCGGAGAAAAAACAAAAGAAAGAAAATTACAGCAGACAAGAACTTTATTTTGGATTCATTAACTAGTTAATTTGGTTGCTTATATGAGCACCGCGCTGCGGTACGGAAAGTTCTTCGTACCTTTTCAGTGGAAAATTTCAGTAGTATGTTTTACCTCGGAGTCAGCAGGCGCCTTCGATGTTCAAGTACACGTGAAAAACAGGAAGGCTCTCATCAGGCAACCGCTGAACTGGTTTGAATTCGAAAGGAAAAGGGTAAATTGCAGAAGCTGTTCAGAATATCCTCAAAATAGTTTTTAACCTAAACGAAAATTGGTAAATTAAGATGGAATTAACAGTAATATTGAAACTCTTTATCGAAGCACCACAAACAGATATCGTAATCTTATAATCTGCTTCTAATAGAACCTTTAGTGAGTGAACGAACAGATCTCGACTTATCGGTTAGTGCTGCAGTTCTCCAAACTGCGTCACAGAAACGGTACTTTGTGGAATGCCACGGCTTGGAGTTCGAACCTCTGAGCACAGGTGCCGGGCGCGCGTCGCGAACGCAGGCAGGCGGTGGAGCTGAAAGAAGGATCGGAGCCGGAAGAATTCTGGAAGTCGATCGGCGGCAAGGGCGAGTACAAGAAGGGACACCAGGAGGTGCACAACCCGCTGCTCGAACCCCGGCTGTTCAAGTGCTCCACGGCCACCGGAAGGCTGCGCGTCATCGAGATCTGCAACTTCACCCAGGAGGTATACTGCTAACTTTCTTTCCAGTATCACGTTCTTTTCTCTCTTTGATTTCATTATCTACAAGCGAGTGCGTGTGGTGTCTCTTCTCTAGAGTAATTTTCTTCACATTTCGTGTGGCGTTTGTATGCTATCATGCTAACAATGAGCAATCAGTCCATCCAACGTTATGAACTAAGTGGACGAAAGACATCATTCCAACCGAACTACTCTGATCACACCGCCTGAATGCATTAAGTTTCCATAATTGTGCTATCCAGCGTATTGATTGGGTTGGAGGATTCAGTCGATTGGGAGATGGGATGTAATACAAAGGACAGCTCCTTTCCACCAGCTCAGCGTGCCCTTCTGTCGAGGGCGGCGTCACATAGCAAACTCGTATGCATCTTCCTAAGTCGAATAAAAGCAATAGAGGTTGGCCACGGACTGTCGTCGCCTCCATCTGCAGTGACCAACCCTACAGTGACGACTATACGAGATCGGAGCGTCTGCCCGTTTTCATATTCCATTTCGTGCTTATTTAGCACGAACCTCTACGCGACCATATGCGCGGGTTTCGCAGGCACCTTTCAGCCGCTTTGCTTTCGAAGGGCGAAGTAATCTGGAAGATAAACGTACTACGTGAGCCAAGAGGCTTTACTCGATAACGTAGTGAGCTCGAGCGAGCGTTGCAAACTCGTAATCGACCGCTGTATTATGTCGCAGGATCTGGACGTGAACGACGTCATGATGTTGGACAGCGGCGAGGAAATTTACATCTGGATCGGCAGAGGCTCCACTGAGGAGGAGCGGACCAAGTCGCTCGAGGTGGCCATGGTACGGCGCCAGTCTTTTTTTTTTTTGTTGTTGTTGTTGCCAATTCTTGTACGGATTCTTCACGGCCTAATTTCAGCTAGTGCATGGCTACCTGAGGTTATTAGTTGAGGCACTGCCACGCTGTAGTAGCTGGGTTAGAGCCCTTGCTTCCCTACCTCTCATTAATGTTGTTATTAATATTTATTTTTTTAGCAAGGCCCTTCCCGTGTTCGATTTCGTTTCGCACTTTCCGACGCATATCGGTGAATATCCTGCTGCAGTTTCTGATCTCATACATAAACAAGCTTCACCGAAAAACAGAAAATGGCGCCCGTATTCTCAGGTATGGCAGTATGTAAAAGTGCTTCTAGAATGATAAAAATACATTCCTAGTATTTCACTATGCAGTTTGCTAGAGCTTGCGTGGAACTTTCGTGTGCGAGTCATCACATAGAATATCTTGATTAACCCTTGTCTATATTGACACGACATCACTGTAACATACAAGTCCGGACGAAAACACTCAGACGCCGATTGCCTATCACGCGCCCCCATTGACCAGCCGCCGCAAGATGACGAGGATGACGACGCCTTCCTTGGAATAATAAGCGCGGAAGACTTCGCCGAACAACAACGAGCGGACCCGGAACTTAAAGGCCTCGTCGATTATTTGGAAGGGCACACCGACGTTGTTCCCAGGGCATTTAAGCGCGGATTATCTTCCTTCACGCTTCAAGACAGTCTACTCGTGAAGAAGAACTTCTCACCAGTCCGCGCCAATTACCTTCTTGTTGTCCCGTCAGGACTTCGTCCAGAAGTATTGCACGCCCTACATGACGATCCGACCGCTGGACACCTCGGATTTTCCCGGACACTATCGAGGATACAAGAAAAGTATTATTGGCCGCGCCTGACCGCCGACGTCACCCGTTATGTCAGAACATGCCGAGACTGTCAGCGACGCAAGACACCGCCGACAAGGCCAGCCGGATTACTACAGCCAATCGAGCCTCCTTGCCGACCATTCCAGCAGATCGGGATGGACTTGTTGGGACCCTTTCCGACGTCAATAACCGGCAATAAGTGGATAGTCGTGGCGACGGACTACCTCACCCGCTTCGCTGAAACAAAAGCACTGCCGAAAGGTAGCGCAGCCGAAGTGGCGAAATTCTTTGTCGAAAACATTCTGCTGCGACATGGCGCCCCAGAAGTCCTCATCACCGACCGAGGAACGGCCTTTACAGCGGAGCTCACCCAAGCCATTCTGAAATACAGTCAGACAAGGCACAGGAGGACAACGGCTTACCACCCGCAGACGAATGGTCTTACGGAGCGGCTGAATAAGACCCTCGCCGACATGCTAGCGATGTACGTCGACGTCGAACACAAGACCTGGGATGCCGTCCTGCCGTACGTAACATTTGCTTATAACACGGCGGTACAAGAAACAACACAGATCACGCCGTTCAAGCTGGTCTACGGCAGGAACCCGACGACGACGCTCGACGCCATGCTGCCTCACGTCACGGACGAGGAGAACCTTGACGTCCGTACCTACCTCCAGTGCGCCGAAGAAGCCCGACAGCTCGCCGGCCTGCGAATCAAGAACCAGCAGAGGACCGACAGCCGACACTACAACCTCCGACGACGCTTCGTGGAGTACCAGCCCGGTGACCGTGTTTGGGTTTGGACCCCTATACGCCGACGAGGACTGAGCGAGAAGCTTTTGCGTCGCTATTTCGGACCGTACAAGATCATCCGACGTATTGGCGCACTGGACTATGAGGTCGTGCCAGACGGTATTTCGCTATCACAGCGGCGCCGCTCGCGACCTGAAATAGTCCACGTTGTGCGACTCAAGCCTTACTACCAGCGTTAACGAACTTTGTGGCTTCGCGTAACTGACCTTTGGACTTTATTTCTTCTTTGTTACTTATGTTTAAGAAGTGTCCTTTTGTGTTTCGCTCTCTTATATTTGTAGCATCGGGACGATGCTTTTTTAAGAGGGGGGTATTGACACGTGTACTTATCTTTATCGGGCAACCACGTTTCGCCGCCTAACAAATGTAATCGCACAGCATGGGACGCGCCTGCATGTATCCGAAGTTTCTGGAAAGTTATCGATGCTTCTATCCGCTGTCTGTTGTCGCCGAGACTTATGTTATCTGATTTCATCACCTGACGCGAATGGTGTAGAACTTTGTGGAAGGCACGCGGGTCCGAACGATTAGTCTGGAACATTCGACGACTGCTCTATAAAAGCCGACCCGCTTGACCCGCAGATCAGATTTTCGACGATCGCCGACTGTGTTCGCCGCTTTCGTTGTGCTATAAGTGTAGCCTGTTTTGTGGGCACAGGTTCGCCCAATAAAAGCTAGTTTTGTATTCCACCGTACTGCTTCTTTCTTCACCGTCACTACCACGTGACAATATATTTGTCATATACACGTGCTATTGTGGAGGTTGTAGAACTTTTGTGCACTGAATTTGCTGATCACTTATTTAATGAGTGAGCTGTCTCGCTCGCTCGCAGTTTTTTAGCATGGAGCTGTTAATTTTCCCTATTCCAAGACAGCTGCTACATGGTGGTCCATTTTTCATTACAAGCACATAGAAACAGAGAAACATAAATAGGAGTGGAAAGGAAAGAAATGTTATCCAGAGTAAATATCAGGTCGGTTACTCATGCGCGCAGGAATGTTTAGAGATGCCAGCGCCCTAAATAATTGGAAGCGTTACACTAATGTTAAGAAACGGGATATTAATGCATAAAAAGGGAGGATATCCACCAGTTTGCTGTTTACTGCATATACCTTGATGCTAAAAATTTATATGACGCACTGTTTACTAGATTGCTAAAGGTAACTTTACGTACCATAGACGACACACTAAATCGTTAAGTTAACTATGAGGATGAAATCATGTAGCGCTTACCACAAGTTATGCCCCATTCAACTTGCTCTTTGCTTAGCGAAGTTGCTCATCGTAGAAATTTTACCTAGAGACAGCGAAGGTACAGACTAACATTACAACTTCAATGAATTAGACGATTAAGAAATAGGAAGGAAAGAGCACCACTCTTAGTATGTTCATGAAATAGAAAAACAAATGATAATACAGTAGAAAAGACTGCTTCACTTCCAAAAACATAACGAAGGCACAGTTTGAAAAAAGGAAGTCTACGTTAGGATCCCGGGAAATATACATGTGTATGTGTTTATGTAGAGGGGCAAAATTAATTATTCTGGATAGTTTAGTTGCTCGTTCAAATCAGTCGTCAGCTTGTATTGAAGATGCATAAAGATGTGCCTCTTATTCTGCAAGCGATGCGACATTTTCACTCGTGCTACTGAGTCGCTAAATGATCACAGCGACACCGTTTTTGCAGGCGATCAACCAGTCATACCTACCACTTCGCGTCATATCCAGCTGGCCTTCAAAGCGCATTCGGCGGATCTGGTCACCACGAGCTGAGGGAAAGTTTCTCTAGTCTGTTGAGACGACTATAAAACACCAAATTGTTCAACAGCCACAAATTTTCAATTGATGTAACGGTGTTATCCATGCCTAATGAAAGATCGGCACTTATGGTATCCTCGAATGTGACTGGCCTTCCAGAGACTGCCATTGTGGGTTCTTTACTGACACCTGAAGCTGGACACGTATTCCGAGGGAGACCCATAGGCTCAGGGCTGAAGCAGTTTCATGCGTTCACTTCTGGATTTCTATGCAGTGTGTTGACTTATTTCGGAAACCAATTCGCAGGAGTACGTGAAGACGGACCCAACAGAGCGAGATCCCAACAGCACTGCCATCATCACCGTAAACCAGGCGCAAGAGCCGGATGCATTCACGGCACTCTTCGACCACTGGGACGCCAACCTGTGGGAGGTATGCAAGCTGTTATTTTTGCGCATTGTGCCAGAATTTATGCGTAAATACTCGCAAGTTTCTTTATACGCGCGTTCAAGTGGCTCCGGCCAGGCGAAGCTAGGGTGCTATTCTGCATACGGTCAAGTTTCATTGTATTATCAACTTCTGCAATGGCGACGTTTCGAGCCAATCAGGGAGGCCGCGAAGCCCTGTGAGCCGATCAAAACTTACAAGATGGTGAATTCGATAATGCGGCGTAATTTGTCTATGCCCAGAATACCAACCTTGGACGCAAGTGCCTTTAGCATTCCGTTTCGTGGGGCAAAGGTGTTCCATACGCGGTATTTTTTAGACGTTTCGAAAACCGTTACAGTCAGAATGAGCTATCTTATTTCTCACGCTCGCCCTCAAATGGCGTGTACATTCAGGCAGGTATTGAAGAATTTTGAACGTTTGATCTTTCAACGTGCTTTTTGTGACGTTTGCCTGTTTTCTTATTCGCCTTCAGAGGTACAGCTCTGCCTGCTCAACATCCAAAGCCAAATCCTTGGGTGAATCAGAAAATATTAATTGGGAGAACTGTGTGCCTGAAAAAAAGAAACATAGTATAGCAAGAAACAAACAAAAAAACAATTTCGCCCGTAATGTGACGCAGTAGCTGCTATATTATACGCAGTGTGTAAAATACGAACACGAAGAGAAGACGACTACGCAGGTAGCACAACTGCCTATATAGAAGGGGAAATTGTGAAGCTTCCAGTCCAGGGGGGCAATGTTAGTTGATCTATATGATTGATTAAAAATTAAATCCTGGGGTGTTACGTGCCAAAACCACGATATGGTTATGAGGCGCGACATAGTGGTGAACTCCGGAATAATTTTCACCGTCTGCGTGTCTTTAATGTGCACCTAACGCACGGTGGTACACTGTCGTATTTCGGCGTTTCGTGCCCATCGAAATGCGGCCCCGTTGGCCGGAATTTGATCCCGCGCACTCTAACCCCTAACCGCGCACTCTAACCCGCTAATCGGTGGGCAATATTCTGCGATTCGAAGGCGGCCTTACAATGTCTTCTGTCATCTTTTCGTCGCGGGTCGTGTGAACAACTAGTGTCGGAGATACGAGAAATGCACCATCGTATGATAGCGAAAGGACACGACGTCGTGTTTCAGTGGCTGCCTGGCCATTGCGGTATCTCCGGCAACGACCTCGCTGACGAAGCTGCTAGGAAAGCACACGAAGCAGCAACCCTTGTTTCTGTACCTTTATCGCGGACCGACGCAGCCCAACACCTAAGCAAGGTAGCACACCGTATGACATTAGAGAAGTGGCACACACCTGAATTCATCCAAGAACGATTGCATTCCCTCGACCCCTCTATGCAACTGCGGCTGTTACCAGGGCTTCTGCGAAATGAAGAAACAATGCTGTGCCGCTTACGCTTGGGCGTCGCATTCACCAATGCACATACGTTTCTGATTGGAATGACTGATAGCGCCGACTGTAATGCCTGCGGTGCCGAGGAAACTATAGAACATCTACTGTGCTACTGCCCATCTTTTCAAAACGAAAGACATGACCTCTGCACAGCTCTCAATCAGCTAGATAGAACACCGTTCACCTTGAAGATGATCTTGGGACCGTGGCCTCGCATATCGCAGCTACAAAAGGCCACAAAAGCTCTGTTGCGATATTTGAAGGCTACTGGATTGAGTCAGCGTCTGTGATCGGGACTGAGTGACCGAACGATATACCCAGTAGACTTTCTCTTCTTCTTTTAATCTTTCCGTCCCCTTTTCCCTTTCCCCAGTGTAGGGTAGCCAACCGGGCTCAGTCCTGGTTAACTTCCCTACCTTTCCTTTATCATTTGCTCTCTCTCCCGCGCACTCGGGCGTGGCAGCACAACACCTAAGCCACTACGCCACCACGGCAAGGGTCTGATGGGCGTCACAGGGTGGCCTTCTTGGTGTTGGGCTTCTGAGCACGAGGTCGCGGGATCGAATCCCGGCCACGGCGGCCGCATTTCGATGGGGGCTAAATGCGAAAACACCCGTGTACTTAGATTTAGGTGCGCGTTAAAGAACCCCAGGTGGTCGAAATGTCCGGAGTCCTCCACTACGGTGTGCCTCATAATCAGAAAGTGGTTCTGGCACGTAAAACCCCATAATTTAATTTTTTTTTAAATTTTAGGGTGGCTTTCTTTTCCTGTTCGTCTGTACGCGCAGTTATTTCGTGAAAACATAAACCGACCTGCCTGTGTTTGCATTTTCAATTGTTTTGTGTAGAGGTCTCGCCTCATGAGACTGCTAAGTGCATGCTGTTTTAGTTTCAGTTTAATTACCTTTTGGTAGATATTAACCATTTATACCCTGTCACATTGATGTAACTACACTAGAGTGAATGTGCATGAGATAACGCCTAACGGGATTCGCATGATGTAGATCCTAACAAGCAGTTTTCAGTCGCACTTTCAGTCATAAGCTTTTATAATCATTGGAGCGCCGTTACAAAACTGCAATGGTAGCTGCCTATCGCAATATTCGCGTATCGGGAAAACCGAAGTACAACTTGTTAAATAATTATTACAGCGTCGTGAAATGTCCATTAATGACTAGCGATAGAGTACGCGTTGCAGTTTCATGTGTGTACCCGCATGTACGCGAATGTGGCAGCAGCGCACCGTCTTGCATGGTGGTGGCGGCTCCTAACGTCGCATTGACGAAACACAGGGTTGTATTGCCCGCTTCTGCTGGACGAATGCGCATCGGCGATGAACGGCTGGGAGCGCAGCTCAAACGTCTCGCATCTGTGACTCCTGAAGCTATGCTCAGCAACTTACAGAAAATATTTAAAGGTTACTTTTCATTCGTTGTCTACATTCTGAGAGTGTTAATATTAAGCCCGTTTGCGTCAAACAGAATGTGATAAAAAATAAATAATGGATGCCATTCGCTGCTGCCGCATTCACGTAAACGTCGATTGTGACTTGACCCCGGTGCTGACAGCATTTCCAATGCGTTTTTTTTTTTCTTCTCTCTCGCTCGTCCTGTCTTCTCTGGCGGCCGCGCTGAAGAGCCGATAAAAAATGGCCGCCGGTTGCTGCGCCAATACCAAAAATCATTGTTGGCATGGCCCGTACGTACGTTGGGTTCTAACTCCACCGGCCCAGTCCGGTTCGCCTTGGCTTGGCCACTAACTCTCCACGCTGCTTACGCAAAGAAAACGAGCGCTGAAAAACACGCCTGAAAGCAGTCAGGTGCATTGTTGTCGTGGCTTCAAATTATGGCAAATCTTAGGTGTCGTTGAGATATTAGGTTTTATTATTTCTTTTCTTCTTTTTGCTATTTCACAGGAAGCGGCTTATATATTCTCATTTTAATTCTTTTTTTTTGTGGTCTTGATATAGAATCTACCTTTTACCTGCAGTCACTCAATGCACGGTGCCTTAACTAACGCTAGCATCAAAATCGGGCGTGTAATTTTAGCGCTCATTCTCTTTAACTCACGCGTACTGACCGTTACGTGCAATTTTATTTTTTTTTCGAGAATCGCATGTCGTTCGAGGCTATTGTTCACATGCGACTGCTTGGCTTCTCGTTTTGCTTCATTTTAAGACAAATGTAATATGTTTACCACCATACCGTAGTGGTGCCAGTCACTTTGATGCTTGGATGTGAGTGGCGACTTGAAGTTAGCGTTCTACTGACGTTATAGACAAATTATACCGCCCATCATCGATGCAATGCATGGCGTCGAACAGTAACTGTGAACTTAGTATGAAAGACAAAGCTTTCCTTACATCAGCTCAATTTTGCGATCTCTCCTTAGGAGCACCACAGCCGACGCGTGGAGGTGAAAACGGAAGAAGTATATATAGCCGCTTTCAATTCGGGGTTCACACACACACGTGGTCACTTCGCATCACTGCAGTTGGACACAATGCATGCCCATCTGCACGAACTAAATGTCTCGCACGGGACGTTCACGTGATTGCCTTGAGGCTACGATCACCAGCAGTGCAATGTGCCTCTGTACGAAACGCATGGACATCAACTTACTGGGCTGATCCGCTCCCCCTCCTCCCAACTTGTGCATTGATATTTAAATAATTATAATTTATTTCAGCAGCCTGCATTACAGGCCAATGCATGATGTCGATGTTTTATAAGCCTTCCTTTTTCTAATTAGCCCTCCCATACCCCTCGCCTTTTCTCAGCCTTATTTCCCAACCGTTCTATATTCGTGGTTTTTATACGACTGCGTGAAACATTGGGGGCACTGCATGTTTCTCGACGCACAAATTGTCAAGATTGTTAAAGAGGGACACTAAAGTTGATGTCACTTCCTAATGCGTGCAACTCGTATGCATGCTGTAATAAATGTCGCAATTGGCTTTTATACGTACGTCGCCGGCAGCTGGGGAAGTACAAAAATGGCTTATACAAACTCGCGTTTTCCGAGAAGGGAGCGTTTATATGAGCGTATAACACGCTAAACGTGATGCAGCTAGGGGAATATGAATTTGAGTGCGCAAGCAAACAAACGGAATGTGACATCTTCTCTGGTGTCCCTCCATTTTGCTCGTTGCGTCGTGAACCCGTCGTGAAGTATCCTGGGCTAGAAGGCTTTAGCAACCGAGCACGTTGCAGAACATGTTCGCCGGGAAAACTGCGCACGCTTAGTACGCTTGCTATTCGAACGTCTTGTTGTTTTCACCTCGCACAACTGAACACAATGGCTTGCGTTTCGCAAGCGTCTAGCAGGTGAGTCAGCGTTAAATTATGTTAAACAAGACGACGAATTATAACTACTGTGACGATGGGTGGAAAGCGCGTTAGTGTATGCCCCTCTGTAAGCTCCTGGCTGAACGTTTCTAACAAAAGCTAAATGCGTTCCAAACTACAGTGTTGGCCTTATGATTAGGGCAGTATGATAACGGTACACGTTTCGCAGCGCAATGTTACCATATGTGAATATATGCATGTAGTGGTATATAAATAAAATATTGCAGGTTAACATTCAGTAACTGGCAGAATATGAACGAGTCGCCATGTAATTCCGAGTACCGCGCTTGGTGTGAAAATAAACGCGAATGCTCGCTTTCGCCAAGCGTTCTATGAAAAACGGACACACTTCATTGCTTTGTGACAGGGGAGCAGTGGTAACCACATCCGCTTGATTAAGGGAGACAGGGAGAGACGAAGGGGAAAGGGAGGGAAGTACTGGCTGGGGTAAAGTGGAGTTTTAAAATGGGCATAGAAGGACATAGAAAAAAAGAAAAGAAATAATGTAGTTTTTAGTAATGCTTGCACGTCCTTCAATTATGGTGAGAAGTACCGTAGATTCTGCAGTATTGGGCGACTGCCTATTCAAATAGGCGATGGTTACTCCGCGTGGGCGCTGTATTAAAAAAAAGAGGGCGAAAAGAAAAAAAGAAAACGGGCGCGATCGCGACTGTAGGCTTAAATCTAACATGGGTCTCGTACTCTGAGCATAAGTTATTTTTTTCAGCTAACATTTATGTATTACAACTATACACGCGTAAATATTACTACACCTGTCTATGATAACGCCTCGTAATATTATTATTTTATTCTTTGACTGAGGTAGAGAACAGGGTGGGCTGAAGCCTGATCGCACACTCGTTACGCATGACTCACCTGCGTAGCACTGCATGTCAAAGGGATTGTCTGCACCCGACGAAGGCCCCGTTCAGGTTTCTAACGCTCTTTCGTCGGGTGGCATCGTGTTCATCTTTCAGAACATTCCCACCTACGAGGAGCTTAAGCGCCAAGTGACCCGACTCTGAGCCTCGGGTGCCGACGGAAGCCGCCGCCCGGAGCTTCGCCCAAGCGACGCCTTTCGCTGCACCTGTTGGGCAGCGAGAGACAAAGCTGTCCGTGCCCGCTCGGTGCCGAACGGTCCGCGTCGCTCACTCCTCCCTGCACTCTGCACTTTTCCCCCTTCTTTGTTTTTTTTCTTTTCTTTTTCTATTCTTTTTTTCAGAGTCACATCCGACAGGCGACTTTTGCCGTCCAAGAAGGCCGTTGCCCTTCGCACCGAGTCAGTGCTATCGAGAATGAGTACGTCCGCAGATCCCACAACCACGTCAAAAGCCAGTTCGCTAACTTCTCGAAATACTTGAATTGTGAGCACATGTTAAAGGGGACCATATGATTCGCAGGTGAGCATAAATTAACAGGCTTCGCCAGTTGGTGTGCCTTGTCTAACAAACCCGGCGCCAAGTAAAGGCGACAACGTCTCCTAAATACATTATAACAAAATAAAGAAGACGAATAAGAGCGTGCGGAGAGTTGCAGGTAGACATAGCTAAACAGAAGTGATGGCTTTCGTGTGGAATTACCAGGAGTTTTCGAGGTGTATAGGGCAGTGGCTCCTTCAGGCGTGGCCTCTGTAATCGCCTGCACGCAGTATTTTGGAGGCCATTACTAAGGGTAAGAAATTGGGCGCAATTTCACATGCAGCGCTGATATCGCCGCTGGTTCTTACCGGCAGTGCAAAACAACGCTTCCTCACGGTTCAAATCGAGTCACTGCAGTTTTCGACCTCGCGCCTACTTGATAAGCCACGGCTTGAATTTTGAGTGCAGTTTTGTACTGAGCATTGAAAAGCTTTTGTTTCGAGCAAATTTTTAGTGTAAAGTATATTGTGTCCTTAACGCATCCTGAGAGAATGAACAGCGTGAGGTCTTCTTTTTTTTTTTTGTCCTGCGAATCGAAGTGGGGCTGCGGACGTGTAGCGTACTTACGAAACCATATCTTTCTTTGCGCAATGTGATTGCCAGTCAAATGCAACAGCCTATATTATGTTACGTTTCCGAACAAAACAAATCTCACCGCCTTTGCAAGCTCTGCCGCCGTCTTTCGCGTGCGCTAGTATATTTACCTTTGCGCTGTGTGTATGATGAAGAGCACTTTGAATGAGCTGCGACGTTCTGTGTGGCATTCTGCAAGATACATAAGCTCTTTTGATGCACTTGTGTATTATTCAGAGTGCCGACGTAAATTATGTGACAAGCGCAAATGTGTTATTTTAGTATGCTTTGTACTTTTTTTCAATTTTTATTAAGAAATAAAGCATTGAATGTTATTAGAGTTGTCTTGACGTTTGCTGGATGACATGCGTGTTATTGTAGTGACATCCCTGTTCTCTCTTTCATTTTTCTCTCTCTCTCATTCTCGGAAGGGATACCGTAGATGTTAGTGACGCAGCGGGAATTGCGTGCGACTTCAGAGGAAAATTCTTATAGAAAGTGCTGACGAGTATCAGTCTTTCTCGAATGATGATCATTGCACTTTCTATATAGCCTCAACAGGCACGTACCTGTTTCAACCAGTGCTAAATGTCACGCACTGAAACAAACAGTGCCTGTTATTGTCACGGTGACATTTTACCGGCTTACTTTCTGCAAACCAGGGACACTATTGCCGCCTATTGCACACTAGTAATTCTGCAGCTGAGGGAAGAGCAGTAGCTGGTATCATGCTCGGTACTAACGTCTCGTTCTTATGCGGTTGCACAAGATTTACATATGAGGCACACCTGTGAACAAATATAGACAGCCCGAATAAACGTTTTGCGCAGACGCTCAAGGCATCGTAAACCTTCTGAAAACGTGCAACAGTCTTGCTGGCACGTGTCATCAGCGTAGATGGAAATGCCAAGAGATGAAAGCTGCCCGAAATGCGTCTTAATATATGCCGTATAGGCGTTTGTCAACAGTTGTCATATTGGCATGATTCAGGCTTCCAGCACCGAAGTGTATGGCTACAGCATGCTTATAGAACGTTGGTGCTTATTGATTTGAACATAGCCCTGTAATGTAATCGCGCGTAAAGGTGTTCTCACTTGTGTTCCTGCTCGTATAATATTATCCCTACTATAATATTATCCCTAATATTATCCCTCTGGTCTCTCGCTGTGCGTCGAAATAAATATAGATGGGGAAGAAGGGGAAGAGAGGGTAGGGGGTCGGCGGGACTGATATTAATGCGTTAGCAAGACCTCGAAGTAGTGCCTGTGAGATTGCAAGAAGAGTTGAACCGTCCGAAAAAAACCGGCCCCGTATTAACGCCGTTTTTGTCGCAGGACGTCTTGTATTCCAAAAAACGCTAGGTGTTGTTCACAATGGCTCAAAGAATGGCAGGAACATACGCGAATTTTTTTGCGTTGAATTTGTATGCTGCAAACAGACAGGATGACTACCTGTGTGGAAAAATAGGGCAGCCTCCACTCCCATTGCAAACTACATTTCCGTCCCAAGTAGCAAAGGCGCTGTTGTCACCGACCAAGCCACCTTGAATACACCTTTTCCTCTCCGAAAGCCGATGTCATAAGTTGTCTTTAGCACGCTTTTTAGAGAAGATTGATGCGTAACAAGGCGTAACCGCAAGATGGTGTTAGCCAAATATAGTGTCTTTGATACTGAAATAAACGATTGATTGATTGATTGATTGATTGATTGATTGATTGATTGATTGATTGATTGATTGATTGATTGATTGATTGATTGATTGATTGACGTAATAACCTATTTTGACGTTGCAGCAATCCTGCTTTATGGGTGCGCATTTGTAATAAATAACATTAGGAATCTAACAGAACTCGCATGCAGATGGATAATATAAGAAAGATCGCCACACTGCCATGGCACTCACAAATCAACCACTGATCCTTCCTTCGGCAAACCATCTAAAATGCTGCCCGTGCCCCACGTTCGTCCAGCCAACCAGCTGCCTCACATCTTCGCTCCTTCTATAATGTCATTGATAGCAATGCGCCATCGGTTAGCATTCCGGAAAAGCAATGCTTAGAACAACATATGGCCTTATACATGCCAGGAATCCCCACAGCATGCATGTGATTTGCGCGTAGTGCGTTGTATTTCAGCGCAGACGAACCTGGACGTCAACCTCTGAGACATGGCTACTTTGCCTCCGATACGGCTGTTTTATTGTCAGAACAACTGCGGCCGTTGCAAAAGCGAAGGATTTATCATAAAACGCTTGTGCACTTCGCCCATTCCGAAAGGAAAATGGTGTGAGAAAAAACGAATTGTCTCTTTTTTGTGTGTGTGTACTGCATGCATGTCGTAAACTTTCCTTTCAAAGTTGAACATTATAGGAATGGCGCTGCAATTGGAGCAGCACGCCCATCAGACACTGTTATTTCTGATTTTTATTCGTCATTGTTGTTTTCGATGGTATGAACTAAGGATACTGTGGTCCCACAACAGTGTGCATGTATACGTTCTTTATTTTGCACAAAGAGAAACAACATAACATGAAAAAAAATATGCAGTTCATTCGCGTCACACAAGCTTCACTGAGTGAGCAAACCCACACTATGCCAGTTTCTTTCCCTCCGCGAACCTAAACGATGTGGGAGGTTTCTTGAAACAACCACAAGCTTTGTCCTAAAATGCCCAACTTCATTCGCGCATTTGCGCTGAGGTGCGCTGAACTTTGCCGCTCAAATCAGCGTCAAGTGGTGCTGTTATCATGGAAAACGTTGTCAATCGCACAAAGCATGTTCCAATGTGTCTAGGATATATATGTGGGCTTCTTTTGCTCTCTAATCTGGTTCAGCTCTAGATTTTCCGAACCTATGGCGTTACTTCTTAGTTTCTTAGGTTTCAATATTTTTATTCGTCTTCTACTTCTACTTTCTCTTCTTCTTCTTGATATTATTATTATTACTGATACTGTTATTACTACTACGTGAAAAGGAGTAGTCACAATTATAGGTGACCAATTTGTTCCTTTCGTTTTCAGTTCAATATCAATAAAAGAAACTTTACTCCAGCGTTACTCCAACCTGTCAGCGCTGATATAGCGCCGTTTTAGCGTTTAGAAGTTTTAGACACCCTCGAACTTTCCGTATCCCGCAAACCTGTTTCCACCCTAAACGTGTCAAAACTTGAGACACCTCAGCAAGCCTGACGAAATCGCTTCGTTCATTATAGTGCAACAGTGCACAGGACTCGCATCCGTTTCTGGCGACGTTTAGTAGACAAATGCTGCTATATAAAATGGCAGTCAAAGCTTTATGAAGAACACGTCTGTGGACCAGAATATTCATTGCTCGGGCGCGAGCGCCCGATACTTTCTTTGTCTTGTAAACGTAAGTATTTCACACACAGTTGTAGCTAGTTTGTCAGCTTGACTTTCATGCTTGCTTACAAGCAGTCGCTCGTACGGCGTACTGTGTCACAAGAACACTAAAGCAAAATCTTAAGCAATATATGTTGGTAGATAGCACTTCTGAAAATCTTACCGTGAGTAGAGGCTTAGTAAGTCACAAATTACGCAAGAATAAAAGGAGAGTTGTTACGACACTTCGAAAATCCTGTAATAAATCCCCGTAATGTCACGTGTTTTGAAAGCGCCTACTTGGTGCCAGATGAGTGTAAAGCAATGAAGTAAATTTACGCAGCAGTCGAAAGTGCCCAAGGGCTCAAGCTGCCAACTTCTTCTAGCACTAGAACGGCTGAAATGTACAAAAACAGTGAAATCTCTGACGTCACACTAACACCATCGATTCCTCTGGGCATGAAGTTCACGGGCATGAAGTTCACGGGCGTAGCAGGAGTATGCACTTAATTTTCACTGCTAATAATAAACGCTTTTTCCTGTTTATGTAATTGAAATAAAGTTTTGGAAGAATATGTTGCTACCATAAATTGGTGTTGTGCTTCTCTTTAGGCTCGTTTTAAACTAAGCCGCCGTGTAACGAAACCAAGTTGTTAGTTTAGATGTAATCTTGCATTTCAGATCACGCATTTTAAATGACGCGCAACGCAAAGATGTTCGCAAGGAAAGAACTGTCTGTGGCGATGCACGGGAAAGTACCTGTTCCTTCATATTTGATGGCAAGGTACACGTGATCACAAAGAACAAAGCAGCGAACCTTAAGTCTGCCAGCTTAACTTCCGATTCGCAAACAACTATTGTGTTAGTGACCGCTTCATATGCCTACGTAACGTAAATGGTACCGCTGCTTAGAAATGGAACTCTATAGGGTTACAACGTAATAACAAGCCGCCTTGAGCGCATATGGGTCGCACCGTTGTTGTCGAAACAACTTTGTGCGGCGAATATATTTTAATACTACACTAGAGCTGAAGTTTTTAGATTAGGATCGACAGAACAAACAAAGTGCAAAAATTGTTGTTTTCACATAAGCTTCATCTATGAACAGCACAAGTCACGTACTGTGCAGAAAACAAAAGAAAGAAAAAGGAATGACACACAACTTCTCATAAGTACCGCAAGGGCTCGATGATCGCTTTGGCACATATAGCCGGAAACTTTCACGCCGTATAGCATACTTTGTATAATATATTGTCGTTGCTGGTTGCCGTGGTTACAAAACGTTTGTACCTAGGCACGCACACTTGTAAAAATGGAACGCTATACAGTATATTATATAGTTCACGCTTTTGTTAATTAAATTACTCTTATTCGTAACGAACACACGCTCACATTAACATGAACATCGTCATAGATGCTCGTAAAGCTTAGTCTAGAATCTATGGATAGAAGCCTTCTTTTCAAACATTCAAAAATGTCAACTCAGCCGTGGGAATGTCAGATTTGGATTTGAGTGCTAATACATCTGGCTTTGGAAAAAATAATGTAGTCTCGTAAGTACGAAGACAAGTTGGTGTGTTCTTACTAGGCGAATTTTAAAAATCAGTTTTGGCAGCACATCTATTCGTACGGCTTCAAATCACTTTCTTTTTTGAAATATATTGTAAAGAAAAGTCACCTCCCGGCGATCAGAGGAAACAAAAATTATTATTGGATTTTGCCGCTTTGCTTTACGAGAAATATGGTAAGCTAGACACTACAGTTCTTAATTAATATCATGGTAAACTATTTTTTGGGCCAAACTTTGTTATATATGTATATTGTATATCGTTTTATCTGACTTTTATTGTGTAGCTGGCACCAACAAATATTTGGTTAAGCCCAAATATATACAAGGCTCACTCTGTTTTCTTTCCTGTTTCTATCTCTCTCTCTTCTTTATACGGAGAGGAGAAAATGTGGATGACAGAAGCTTCAACTCGGTCGGAGATTTCCTTAGTTAACAAGGAACCGGCACTGGCACTGTCGTTTTGCGAATGCACTGTTCCTGAACGTAATTTACCGTTGGTCAATCCCCGGAACTGGATACAGTGTATATCGAAGCTCGTGCCGATCGCAAGGACAAGGGCACCGTGATTAAATCTACGGAGCAGACAGCAGTTGCGAAAAGATGTCTTATCGGGCAACTACGATGCTCGCCGATGCCGAGCTTACACTCCTCCGCGGACGCAGAAGGAATAGCTGCTGGAGATTCGAAGGCTATCCGGAGATTCTGAAAATATACGCAGACGCGATGTCTGGCTACGTCTTGAACTTGTCCGTATTCAGCCACGGCCTGAAGACGGGCAGCACGGTCGGGTAGTGGGTGCCCTTCTTGCGCTGCAGGGTGCCGTCGCTGTTGCGAATCGGGTAGGTGGCCATCATGATTGGCAGCTGCAGGCGAATCTCCTTGCCGGGTCCCTTGGGCGAGATGATGAACTGCGTCCACAAAGCGCAAGAGAGCGTGGTCGACACGAATGCATCACCGGAAACAGTGTATATACAGTAGGGTTTCATTCGTAAGCAAGATTTGGAGCTGTTGAAATGCTACTGCAGTAGGGAAATGTTTCACTATTTGAGTTGTCATTTAACAAAAGAACCGATAGTGGAGTGCGGGTAGAGCCTCAGCCACTCGGAGACGTTGAATTACGTCAGGCTGACTACTCCCAGCAGAGCGGGCATTCTTGAAGTATGGAAATCACGTGAGTATACCACTGGTGTAAAGAAGTCCTACTTGTATTTGCGCACATAAAAGAAAAGTAAATAAATTTTGAGCCACAACTCAAAAGTACCAGGAACAACAGATCAGCCTAGTAAGGCGATCAAGCGTTTTTTTGAACTTTGCGGCAAAAAAAAATAATAATAAAAAATTCCGAAGATCACAAATGCATTCCGCAGCGTTGTATGAAAACTATGTTGTCTAAGGATTATGAGTTAAAGTTGCGGTGAGAAAAGCTGTGTTCTTGAAAATGAGACAGCAAAATATTGTGCGCTTTTCATCGAGTTTTATGGCCGATATGACGTACGTTTATACAGCTGATGTCGATCACAGGCTGTGATGATTTACAAATGTCATGGTGATGAAAATGCGACGGAGCGTTGTAGCTGGAACGTTGAGCGTCACGAACACTTATCACCTGCAGCTGTTTGAGTATGGCACGAGGAGGAGGAGGAGGAGGAGGAGGAGGAGGAGGAGGAGCGGTGTTGCTTGCGGCAGGCGGACCTAGCCTCGTAAATGTTGCAGGCAATAGCTCCACCTGAAGGCCGCCTGTCAACCGCGATACGGTTTGAAAAACTTCGCAGAGCAACTAACAGCACCAGGTATAAAAAACGTGTTGACACGGAGTCCAATATGTTGCGCGTTATCTGAACCACGACGACCCCTATGGCCCACCATTTAATTCCCAACCCCCTATCCCGGAGGAACTTTAGGAGGAGCCGAAGAACCTCCCTCCTAAATATCCAATGTACTCGCGGGAGCAAAAGTATAATTTGCATTTTAGTGTACTGCCACCTTGCGCTTGAGTCCATCTATTAATTTCTTACGTTCCGCGCTTCTAATTCGGGACACTCTAATATCTAATGTTCAATGTCATCAAGAGCTTGACAATGCACACACGACGATGATGATGTCACGAGTATCAGATCCCGATAAAACCTGTTTGCTTGCGCGCCATTCCAAGAGACTCAGATAAGGCAATTGAAGTAAACCAACACGTATAAGATACGAACGGAGAGACTCTCATCACTGAGAGTTTGTCTACCCCAGACTGTTCATTCTATTGTCGTCGGATGGTCGTAACGCAGTTATCACAGACACCGAGCCGCCCTGTAGACTTGTTACTCGATACCCATAATCATAAGTGTCGATTGTAATCATAGCGGACGGCGGCAGACGTATCACTCACGTAGACGTCGTACTGGATCCGTATGAGGTGGCAGCCACGCAGGTTTGTGGGCGGTATGGGCGGGATGTAGAGCATCTCGTTCCGCCACTGGTCCGTGGTGCCGGCCTCGATGCGGCCTTTCTCCAGGAAGGCGAGCTCGCGCGTCTCAGCCTGCACGACCTTGTTCTTGGCCGTGTACTGGATCGTCTGCGAGGGTAGCACACAATGGCGTATGTGAACGGCTGTCTCTCTGCCCCACCGCACCGACTACCGCACGTCTAGACGTCGCGCGGACAAACGCTCGAAGTCGTTCGAGCGAGAAATAACAGGCCGTAGTTTCTTCGGACCAGTGATCGATACGGGTCTGCTAGCATGTGGGGCTGGGCTCACGACGCTTTCGTGTGAGAGCGTGTCGCCTCACTGCCCCGTTTCACTCTGATGTTAGAGTCGTATACCATCAGCGCCGGCAAGCTGCGAGGCTTTCTTCCAGAAAGGAAGTTTCAATACAGAATAGCGGTCACAATAGCGTTCGTACTGTACGAAAGAGCTTTTCGGGAGAATTGGTGACCGCCAGCCGAGACAAGAGTGGTGAGAGGGTGAGTGGTGAGCCGGCCAAGCGGCAACAGCTCTAGCGAACAAAAAGCTTCGGGAGTTCGGCGCGCATCAGAAAGTTCTTGGCCGTACACGGTATACGGGGTCTCCCACGGAACTCGAGCCAAACGTTAAATATATGCAAATGACACGTAGCTGGACAGAATCAAGGTAATGTTGTTTGCCGCCACTTGGAGATACTCAAATTATATATTTTTTTCATTCCACATAATTATATAATTAGCTTAATTAATTAATAATATTCTCGAATATTACAATTAGATTAAAAGTGTCAATGAGAAAATTGTACAGCCACATGAATGAAAAACTACTGATATAGCTTTCTGTTGCTCAATATTTGCTACATAAAAGTGTTTTTTCCGAGCGTGAGATAATATACACGCAAAATCGCCGCGCGACTGGCCGCTCGAGGTACTTGGCGTGTATTCGCGGGCTTATTTCACGTTCGAAAAAAAAAAAAACTATAGCGCTTTTATGTAGCACGTATCGAGCATCAGAAAACTGTATCAGAAGTCTTTCCTGTTGCTGTACAATTTTCTCATTGACACTTTTAATCTAACTATAACATTTGAGAAGCTGATTTATAATTAACGCTAATTATCTAATTAGACGGAATGAAACAAAGTAATTTGAGTATCTCCAAGTGACGGCAAACAATATTACCTTGGTTCTGTCCAGCTACATGGCATTTGCATATTTTTAATCTTTGGTTCAAGTTACGTGGTACATCCTGTGTATTAAATGCATATGCCTGGTCTGACGCGTCGGTCGTCCGGAATTTTAATGACTTGAACGACAACTCTGACGCATTTGCCGACAGCCATGCTTTTGGTTCATTCCGAACCACCTGCACTATACGTCACCATTCGCGCACAGTTATTTTAGTCAAGGCATCAATCCTGACACGCCACTAAATTACCTAGCATCCGTCAGAAAGGGAGAGAAGGAAACGCTCACAGGCTGAATGAGCACAAGCGCGGTGTTGTATTGCGTCGCCGATGACCCGCGAGCCAAGGCTGCATGGGCGCAGCTATTGGCATGCGCACGCTTCACATACCTCGGTGAGCACGGCCCTGGTCTTGCGTATGGAGACGCGCGTGTTGTTCTCAATGCTGGCGAAGATGCAGATGCTTTCGCCCGGCACGTAGCCGCCCTTGTCGAGCCTCACACGACACGACAGCCGGCCTGACGAGAAGCACGCCATGCCCAGGCTCTCCTCCACCTCGCAGTGAAACGGTTGCTGCGCGCGCGATTGGTAATACACTGTTGGCAAGCGAAGAACGAAGGAGTGAGTGGCAGACAGAAATGGGCACCTCGAACAAAGTCACACGTGCTTTGCTCAGATCCTAACTTTATTGAATATCACCCAAATGGTAGGGGAAGATTCATGAAAGTTTGCGCCCGTCTGCAGTGAGGACGAAACCCTTAAGGTTTCCTCTGAGAAAATAGATACTTAGGTTCGAGAAATAAATTTGTCCTGGACTTCTAATAGTTGCCCAGTAGACGCCTAAACTGCCTTTTTTCTTCGATTGCCAGAAAGTATGTCCGTACTACGTATTAACAAAGTTTCAGATCACGCATGGCCTTCTTTAGAACGTTTAAGGTTTACATTTAGACCGTATAGTACTTAAGTATATTTAATGTATCTGTAGGCACACGACATGAAGGCACAGACAGGGCACACTAGAAACTTTGTTATATTTTTGCGGAGATGGTCAAGTGCCAGCCAGCGAAAGGGCTCCAGCAGGATGCCGGCGACAAGCGTTCGGTGATGCCACGGCCGAATCTGGATCCTCGCGCGGCCCTGGGAACGAGCCTCTTGGCGCGCGCAATTTCCGTGAGCGCTGACCTTCGCCTTAGGCTCTGCCTTACGCGGTGTCGTCACATTTTTCTTTCCTTTGTGCACCACAAGGCCAAATGACAAATATACCGCACGAATCCGGAACTAAAGCTAAGTGCTGTGGCGGCGATAGCATATGGCTGATAGGCTGCGTATAGTTCAGAACAAATGCACTGATATTTTCAATCAAGTTGATCCGTAAGCTACGCGACATAAGCCACGGATCATGCCTGGGAGGTGCTGACCATTTGGGGTCTAATGAACGCCAGAATAAGAAAAGAACGAGCGCATACCGTCAGCAAGTTTGGCTCGAGATTCAGGTCGATGGGGCTCATGACGATGAAGACCTGCTGGTTCTTGTGTGTCAGGCCGCTGGGCTCCTTGAGAGCCGCCTTGCAGAAGTACTGCACCCAGCCGTGCTTGCCCAAGAACGTGGAGGGTAGTCCTAGCGGAAGGCCCAGCTTGAACGGGAACGAGTGCACGCCCGGAGATAGGAACACCACTCTAGCGGGTGAGCCTGCGTGCAAAGGGTGTGTGCGCAATAAAACATACAGGGTTTTGACCAGTGCTCTAACCTATTGCAGTATTTCACGTATACTTTCCTTGAACATGTTTACTTGTTAGTTGAGTTACATGTTCGTTTGACAACGTTACCGTTTATCTAAGTGTCGCCAATTGAGGTAGGGGACACAGATATGTAGTCAAACTGAATTAGTGGTTTTTATTATATTCCGTTGTAGTGTGTATGTTGCAATGAAGCGAAAATATTGTGTACCGTTGCACGGATGCTACGACAAATGGCGGAAGGAGGGTTCGGGATTACTCTTGACCGCTTGGACTTACTTACCTAAATGCACGAAAATCTCAGTATTATGACATTTACGCATTATTTCCCGTTGAATTCCAGACATTAGCAATCGGGAGCCGAACCGGATATCCCGATCTCGGTAGCAAAAAAAACTTTCACGAGCATGTATTTGGGAATATTCATGGCACAATGTGAAAAGAACCACCGTGGCGGTGTAGTCTCTTTGGCGTTGCGCTTCTCAGCACGAGGGCAACGGATCACCTCCCGGCCGCGACGACCGCATTTCGATGGGGGCGAAATGCAAAACGCCGTGTACCGTGCATTGGGTGCGCGTTAGAGAACCCAAGGTGTTCAAAATTAATCCCGAGTTCCCCACTACGGCACATCTCATAATGACATCGCGGTTTTGCCCCGTAGAACCCCATTTTTTTTTTCCATATAAAGGTACGAAAGGACCACAGCTTAGCAAGCGAGGAAACGTCATTTCGGATGATGGCAGAATGAATTCAGTGTAATGGTAAAAAAGCAATGAAAAAAGAAAGACTACACCTACCGTGCTTTTACGAAGTTCATGCACTGCACTGTCAGTTCCCATTATGTGTACTTGAGGCGCTCTCGTTTCTAAGCGATGACGCCTGGAAGGAATCCTAATTTGTGTTTCCGCACCTGCTCATTGGCTACTTCTTGTAACAATGAGACTGCCGTATAACTAAAGTGCCGATAAGTTTACCGCGAGCCTTCAAGGCATCTGCTCGGCGTGCTCACGCGGCCTGGAATGTTTCAGTATCGGCAAACTGCACCCGTATAATGTGTACCTTGCGTCGGCGCACTGTAATTGCCTGCCCGGGTATCCAGTGAAACTGGGTCACAGCGCGCGGACGCACAATTTGGCACGGCGAGGCGCCTTTATTGTTTCTGCACGCGGGCTCACCTTTGGGCGTGTTTTCGCCGAGCAGCCGCATGCGGAAGTCGATGTAGTTCTCCCGGTCCGACGTGTTCACTTTGGACTTGTCCGTGAGCCGCACCACGCCTTCTCCGACAATGTGGAAGTACAGGCCTGTCACAATGGTCGGAGAGAGAGAGAGAGAGAGGAATGGGGAGATGAGTATATGCTGCAGGCAACGAACCGTGCAAGTGCGCGCAATTAAAGACGACAGTAAGTATGCCTTTCAGGTTTAGTGTTGGACGCTACGAACGGGGCGTGCCTGAAGGTTGAGAAATAATAAAGTGTCACTCAGATTCAATCGGTGGTTCACGTGTGAGTGGCGTCACCACACATAGAGATAAATTCTCGACTCGCGACATCACGAAATCGGCAACGATAAATAAATCTTGTAGTGCGTAAAAAGATAACAATAAAAAGCGAAATAACAGCAATAATGAACAAGAGAGAGAGAGAAAGAGACAGTCAGAAAACACAGAAAAACAAAAAGACAGAAAAAATGCAAATATATGGTGAAATTTTTGACACCGGAATGTTATTACTGGTGCTGCGCTGGATGTTGGGCGAAATATGTGAAGCGAAACAAGGGGCCTTCATTTTCTCTGCCATGTAATCAAAATTATCGCGACAAATCCCGCACAGTGCACGAGCGAGAGCTTCTAAAGAATATAGTATACAGCGCATGTGATTATTTCATGTTTTATTCAGTATATATATGCCCATGTGGTGAACGACACTTGGGCCGAAGCACTGCGCGTTCCATCAGTGTAATCGTAATGCGGTACCGGGCTCGTAGCCCTTTGTCAAAGTCCTATCTTGTCGTGCACATTGTCTTCAGGATGTCCGCTCGCAGAACAGGAATTCCACTTTAAGCCGCAATAACATAGTGAAGGAAACGCTAATCACTAGATAGAGTTAATGGCGACAGAGTGCAACAATACTCGTAATGCTGCGCTGAGATATAAGGCGCTCACGTTCCGAATGAATGCCACTCTCGAATACTTTACCACCCGCTGACTATCGTAATACCGGTTGCTTCCATTTTTCTGCACGAAAGGCATGAACTGCATAAGGGATCGACGTTGGGCTAGTTGGCGTCACATTTGGACGGGGAAGCAATGAATGATCAACAACACATGCGTTGTGCGTGTGCAGTATGTCGTGCAGCGCGCATGCGGTGTCGGTCTTTCACTGTCCTCGTCGTGCGGGCGCTATTTCCCCGTCCAAACGGAAGCGATAGCGTAAAGAAGCCTGGCGTTCCCACAGTCATTGCGTACGTAACTCCTTTAAGGAAACCCATCGTGTGCTAGCTTTCCATCGTTTCACGGTGCGATGGAAAGTACTGGTGACGTGAAACTCGCCTGAAGCACCCATTCGGAAAGCAGAATATGGACCGATTTAGATCAACAAGAAAAATGCCACGTGTGGTCTCCGCAGAAACTGCAAAATGCTTTTGGGCCCGATTTCAGTGACGGATGTGCAATGCAAAATGGTGCTTTAGCCTGGAGACAGCCCACGATGGCGGCACTCAGAAGACAGCGTTCGAAATCGTCTACATATAACAGGAAGAAAGTGGACCTATATGGAAAAGCGACGTCCTGTAAGTCTATATTGCAGGTCAAACGCTTCCGCTGAAAGACTGAAGGTGAAAGCGACGGGGGTCTTAGCGGGAATGAGCTGCGACTGCAAGAATAAAGTCTACACTCTCAGCCCACACTCTCGAACCTAAGTAGCGCTCGCCTACAGTTGGCGAAGGAAAATAGAAGTAAAAATAGAATGGAAGCAAGATGCAGTGAAATAAACGCCCAAATGGATAAATGCGGAAACGCAAGCGCAAAACCAGCCGCACAGAAGAACGCTGCACGAAGATAAAACAACATAAGCGCCCATTGAGCTTTCCTGCAATGCCAGATATATACCGCTTCCCAGCACCCATTCGACGTTTCACACCAATAGCCTTCCGGAGTTTAAATTTGGCGTTATCGGCTGCTTACTGAACATCTCACTGTTTCGCCTTATAGAGTGGGTCACGCGCTCGGAATATTTTCCCGCGCCATTTATACTTATTCGTCTGATGGCCGAAAAAATAGGAAAGCAGAATTAGAGAAGAAAGTTGGGCTAGTTGGTTAGTATTAATAAATTGAAACATATTTAACTTGTGCTAAAGAGACATGGGACGAGAACGATCACAACACTAACATCACGCTAGCGTCGTGTCCTGTTTCTTGTTTTGTTTTGTTTTGCTTTCTCGTCTCACGCCTTTTTGTGACCAGTTATGTTTCAGCTCTGTGACAAAGCAGATGTTAGTGTATAGAAAGCGCAAACCAATAATTACATAACTCCAGGGGGTCTTTTTCTTTTTTTCGACGAGAACAAACCTGCACATGCTCGGAAGTGAAGAACGACGTGATACCGCAAGTACAAAAGACTCAACTTCATGTCACCGCTGAACAAAAAAAGCATAGCGTTAAAAGAAGTCTCTCCAGACAAAACAATACAAATTAAGGTGTTTTACGTCCCAAAACCACAATTTAGTTATGAGGCACGCCGTAGTGTGGGACTCCGGAATAATTTAGACTACCAAGGGTTCTTTAACGTGCACCTAAATTTAAGCACACGGGTATTTTCCCATTTCGCCCCTATCGAAATGCGGCCGTCGTGGCCGGGGTTCGATCCCACGACCTCGTGCTAGCAGCTCAACATCATAGTCATATAAGCGACCACGGCAGGTAAGTCTTCAGACAGGCAACACGTCTAGGTAACCGCGATAGCTGAATATCCGAGGCGGCAACGTTAACTTAAAGAACTTAAAGAAAGGGTGTCCGAATAATGAAATTTTCGAATTGAATCGAGTACAAATGTTCCAAAGAAAAAAAAAAACGACGTTGGAATATCGAATTGAATGTCAGATATTTACTCATTTTTAAGCACCGCGGAAAAAAAATGAGTTGCGTAGAACTAGTTTGGTAAACAGGAGAGGACTATTTAACCTATTTGACAGACGCATGCAGTGTACAATCGCAACTGAACTTCTGCTTAACAGAGGATCTTTTAAACGTAACACAACTGCTTTCAGTCTCCTGGTCCACCAAGGCAATTACAGCAATGAAATAATGAGACAACACGTTAGCAGATTCTCGTTTGTTGATGGGAAGAAGTTGCACAAAAAGGTGAAATGGTGAGAGTTGCCGTACAATAATAAGTTCCTTCGCCTATATCGAGGCACACGCACGCACACACAAAAAAAAAAAAAAAAAATACAAAGAAAAGAAAGCAAAAAAAAAAGCAGGAAAGGAAACTCGTATGTAGGCTGCCTATACGCCAAGATTTCTTATTGAATGACAAGAAATTATTGGGTGACCGTTATTTGCCTTACCCCGTGTTCGCTCAGAAACTAGTGCCCGTGCGCAACACCGATGCTCACATTCAACGGAATCAAACGCATCAGTAACCTGTGGCACGCATCCTCCGACTTCAGACTCACACAAGTGTAATTTCTCATATTCAAGCTGAACGACTATTCGACAAGTTCGAATAGTGAATTCTCGAATTGAGTGCACGAATCAAATAGCAAAGCCTATTCGATTTGTATTCGAAATTTCGAATATTGGCACACCCCTGCAACTGGTCACTTCAGTCGTATAAAGCGCGTCGCGTGGTGTGTCGCATCAATGAGCTCGTGAATGCTAAAGAGGACACGTGCATTGTGCCTGAAAGCGCGAGCATACCTCCAACCGAAACTTAAAGGATCACTCGAGAGCGCTTACGGTGCAGTTTACCCGTCCTCTATAGGGCTCAGCATTGTTTTCCTTGAAGAGCGGGCGGTACAAGGAAGAATGGCAAACAATAATCGCCCCTTTAGTGTCCCGTTTCGCCTTGTCATATTTTATAGAGATTCAACGATCTGAACAATGCGCAGCTGTCCGCTGAACACGCCCCGTTGCGCATGGCCTCGCCGGTTCCGGTCAGTGCACACTATAGACTGCGCAAGCCGGATAAAAGCGCGCAATCTGAAGTGCTCACGAGATGCTTGCTGCCTTGTGGAAGGTGTCGCGGACGCTACCCTTTCGAACTTTGTGCTCACTGTGGTCATCTTTAGCCGGCGCTCGCTCTTCTGTGCCTGCAGGGTCCGTTCGCTTCGTTAGAGAGCGCCTTTTTCACCTTTGCGATCATAAGTAATCAAGATGAATGAGTATGTTACGCATAGTAGCATGTCTTACTGGTTGTTTGACTATATACTGCATAGTGTTGGTGATAATGCTGTTCCCACAAACTTTGTATCTTCTGCTTTGCCACAAATGCAATACTATCAGTAGTACATCGAACACTTGCACGTAAGCAATTTCTGCAGTGAACGAGTTATCTAATTAAAGAAGAGTGGGCTGTGCCTAAACGGCTCCGCCACCGGCATGAGGTCGGGGTTGCCGTGGTCGGCAGCTCGTCTGTGACCGCTATCTGTTCCCCCGTATTCAACCATAACATAATTACATTTGGTGGATGTTAATCTCTACCAATTCGTCTAAAAATAATTAAGATTAACTATTCTTTTTTTTTACTAGGCCAAATCCGTTTCTGTCCCGGTACATTTATAGGGCAATTGTTTCGTGAGATGGCACGCTACCCGCCGCGGTGGCTTAGCGGCTATGGTGTTGCGCTGCTAAGCACGAGGTCGCGGGATCAAATCCTGGCCGCGGCGGCCGCATTTCGATGGGGGCGAGATGAAAAAACGCCCGCGTCTCGTGCATTAGCGACACGTTAAAGATCACCTGGTGGCCAAAATTAATCACTACGGCGTGCCTCATAATCACATCGTGGTTAAGACTGCACGCTGCGAAACAGATGCTAAATACCTACAGTCCCCTTACGTCGCTGACTACAATCCCAAACTCAGGAACTTGGGCACAGCTTACGTTAGTGTAGGTACGGCGTGCAGCTTACTGTAAGTCCGTGGTAGTAACAACATTACAAATCAAATCATCATTAAAACACGAAATATAATAATAAACATAAAATAATGATAAGATAAACATATTACAGCCCGAAAGCGAAAAAACACAAAATTTAAAAGAAAGCCTGATAGGCCGCCTGCAGCCATTTCCCTCACTACGTGCGTCAGCTTCATTTAAGGCTCGAACAGCCAATCTGATACTAATATCTTTGTCTATGGTGTAATTTCCTGGCCTGCGCACCGAACCGCCTTAACAACGATGTTGATTGATGACGTACAAGCGCCGCTCAAGAGCTCTTCAGTACGGGAGGACGGTTCTTTTCTGGCGCCTTTAAGTAGCTATGCGGGAACTTTGTATCTTTCCCGGCGTAACGCTCTCGCTTCTCCGGCGAGCTCGGAAGCGCCGCTCTGCTCCTTGCGGCGTGAGTCTTTCAGAGCCAAAACGATGGGGGCGTGGTGGACCACCGGCGAAGCCTGCTTCAGTTGCGTGCGCGCCCGCCAGAGTAGTGGACTGACGAATTAGATCCACGTTGGTGGGCTAGTGGACCGAGTCAGTAGGAAAGCAGGAGCCAAAGCAGAGCAGTCATCCGAAAGTAACAGGGCAGCTGTGGATAGTGGCAAGGAGAGGGAGAGGAGAAGGGTGTGGGGGTGAGTAGCGTGGCGCCGGCTCTCTTGTAGCCGTCGCCCTCCTATAACGAGTGCGCGTTGACTGTTCCGGTTGCAACTATGCCGCGGCACGCAGCCTGTGTAACAAAATTGGTAGCTCGGCATGCTGATATCGCCCGCTGGGGAGCTGAGCTGTTGACTCAGTCATCTTACCTTTTTCTTTTTTTCTTAAATAACACACGCTACTTTTGAAGCGTACCAGGTCCAGATATATTAGAAAGAGGGAAAGAAAGTGAGCGCATGCAGTCTCTTTCTAAAACCGCCAGAGAGAGAGAGAGAGAGAGAGAGAGGGAGAGAGAGAGAAAGCAAGAAGAAGTTAAGGAACTGAATCGGATGAGCGTCCGGTTTGCTACGCTACATCGACGGTAAGGAAAAATGAAGCAGAAAGAGTGGGCCGAAGCCGGTGCCCTTCAAAAACTACAGTAGTGCACGATTGCCTTTCTGCGCTAGCGACGGATCGGCCCACGGTCCCGGAATTTCGGTCTCATAAAATATTCTGGAGTCCAGCCGCTTTTTAGCGCGGTTTGTATATAGACAGACGCTCTGGACATCGCATTGAGGGCATGTGCACAACAGTTGTTGAAGGGTTCATTCAGATCTTTAATGGTCGCACGGTTGTATGTCGTCCATTCCAATGCAGTCAAGAGAAATATTAATTAAAACAGTACCAGTGGTCTTATTCCAGTACCAATGTGCTAGACATAAGACCCTGGTCATGAAAAAAAATGATAGGGAGTTATCTTGACTTGCACGTTTATCATGGCCGTGTCAATTAGCACCATGTCGAAATGGAGCTGGGTCACAGCGCTATGACGATACCGATGTCTTCTGAGTACGTCTTCAATAACAATGTGACTGTACTCTCGCTAATGCAGCGAAGAAAACGAAGTCAGCGGCGCTGTGCCGCCAACGTTAGCACGCGAGACATTGTGTGGCTCCGCTCCTCTTTCTGAATTCCGTCTCCTGACCTTTTGTTATCATCAATAAATCCACGATAATTTTGCGGAGGTGTGGGGTATCGATCCCTGTACCTCTCGCACTGCTACTACTATAGGTTATACTATACCACTATAGGCTAACTATTATTGCCTCCTAGCGTCAGAAGCTCTGCCGTCGACATCATCTCGAAGCAGACACTTTCGATTGTTACATGCCAAATGACTGTAAGATTCCAACAGAAACTCAAAACTTTGCAAGCTGCCGTCGGTGGGGCGCTGGGTTTCCGATCTTTCGGAATGAAGGGCAACGTGTTAGGGAATATACTTTTAGGTCAAGCGAAACGCTTATTTTCTGACTGATGGGTAAACTTCTTGACTGTTGGCATTCCAAAGCTGCTTATTGATTGTTGGCGTAGTGGAGAGTTCGCGAGCACGTGTCATTTAACGCACACTGGAAGTTTAACGAAGCATAGGATTTGGCGCTGCCTATGCGTATAAACTTTCACAACCCGCCGCGGAGGCTATGGTGGTCTGCGACTTAGCACAAGTTCGCAGGTTCGATACCAGGCTTCGCTTATGAATGTTACGAAATCGGAATCGCTTCCGATGGGCGCGAAACGCAACACTCGCCTGCATGCTGATACACGTTAAGGAAAACCATATGGTTACATAGGGTGTTTCCGCAAACACGTTTAACAATTTTTAATTGCTTGTGGCAGAGAGAGAGAGAGAGAGAGAGAGGCAAGGAGGTTAAAGACAGGGAGGTTAACCAGAGGTTACCTCCGGTTGGCTACCCTGCACTGGGGCAGACAGCGCGATTCTAGTCAATGAGCTGGTGTACTCGAAGAGGTGGACATTATTACTTGCACAAAAATGTGAAATGCATAGTCTACTCATTAACAAAAAATAACTAATTATGTTTGAAACTAATTACCTCATGGCATATCTTGCAATTTACAAATTATAGCGGATGAAACTGCAAGCCATATCCACTTCAATATAATTGTGTGGAGGACACCATTTACGAGATATGCGCCGTCAAACTAGCGGTAAAAATACACTGTCGTTCCATTTACTTGATGGAACTAAATAACTGGAACGCCAATGCATTTCTTCGCAAAGTTCGGGAATTAATATCTCGCAACTGATGTCATCCTGTAAATTCGCTCCAAGTGGATCCGCTTTGCGAACTCCCCTGCTAGAATTTGTAAATTGCAATATGTGCCATAAGGTATTCAGTTAAAAATTTAATTAGTTATTTTTTAATTATTCGATTATGCATTTCATTTCGTTGCGCTAGTAACGTCCGCCTCTTCGAGTAGACCAGCTCATGGACTAAAATTGTGCTATTTGCAACAGGAAAGTAAAAAAAGATTGAAAGTGCTCGCTGAAAGAGACGGTATAGTTCATCCGTAGAGCCTTGCACAACGGCGTCTCTCATAACCCACTCTGTAGTTTCGAGACCCGTTAAACGCCACAATGCACCAGTATAATATACTTTCACGGACTAACAAACGAATGAGAAACTAAGGCTCTTTTCACAGGACGTACACATGCCGCGTCATTTGCGGTAAAAATCGTCGTGCAAAAAAAAAACATTATAATAATAATAATAATTCTGCGAAATGCTATCTTGAAGCGAAGTAGTATACTACCGATAGTAAACTACCGTAAACTATCAGTTGACCGGTCACCTATAGCATCGTGAACTGTCCGAGGTCCAAGTTGTTGGCAAAAATGGACCTTAAGAACAAAGAACTTGGCGTAGCCTATTCCGGCACCACCTAGAAGCCTCCGTTAATTGCATTCCTGCCTTCTTGAAATTGATACGCATTTTTTTTTTCGTTGTCTCCGTTTCAATAAACTCTACACTAAAACCTCCTGAACCGGCTGGGCTGCGCGAAACCCGCCCAAGGCCACGTATGCACCCGTGTCCTCCTCCTTCGCTACACCTATGTTGGGCAGCTCGCCAGTGACGCCATCATCCACCCCCGCGGTCGCGCGCCACCAGAGCGGTTATACACCGTTGCCATCGTTACGTGTCGACGAGCCAGCGCGCAGCCGGTGTGTCGCGGAGGCACGGTGTTGTCGGAGGCGAGCCCGTCTTCCCCACCGAGTGCGCGTCGGGGGCGACGGACCTTGGCCCGCGCGCTGCCCACGCGCGCTTTGCGCCCACTCTTCGAGCGCGGCCGCGCTGCAAGGCGGAGCAGGAGCTCCTCTCTTGTTTCCACATTCAGCGGCAGCACGTTCTCCTTCGTGGACGACGTGTCGTGTAAACGCATATGCGTCTGCGTGCACGAGTATGTGCGTGCGCCCCGCTCTTGACGAGTGCCGGACAGCAAGCCTACACCGTTTGAGAGCCTCGGAGCGCGGATATGGATGGACGGCGGCAGTGACAAGGTCGCCAGAAGGAAGGAAATGCTGTGCGCCGAATATCGTCGTTCGCAGACCAGACGAGGAGAGCGCGTGCGCTGTGATAGACGGGCGTCCTTGACGGAGGAACGGAGAGGCAGAATGTATTGATTACGCCTGCCTCTAGAGACAGTTTCTAATATTTCCTTTTTCCAATTTGGCCAATCTTGTATACTACAGCGATGCGTGATAAGGTTAGTTCAGCCAGTTTTTTGTGGCGTCTTTTCTCAAGTATCATCACGGAGTTTATCGTAATTTATGCTTTCTTATAACAGGAAGCTACAAGGAAAGAAAATGCTATTCGTCCCCAGCCCGGATTCTATCCCGAGTGTTTTTGCTTTTGTATACACCCTCGCCTTCACACTGTCATATGAGTGCGTAAGTAGGGGAAGGTGGGGGCGGATGGGAGGCAGTCAAATTAAGGTAATAATGATAATGGGCAGAGATGTAGCCAAGAAGCCGTCTGCTTAGCAGAAGTTTCGAAAAGAACGCATATTATAGGGTCACTAAACTGGAACACTAAATCAGCCTATAATGGTAACGTGATCTTTGAAAACTCCACTTTTATACATACAGGGTAAAAAGGTTGATTACTACCGGAGAAATGTAAGACGAACTTTCCTTTCTTTGAATTTCATGCCAGAATCAAGGCACCGCACGTTACGTTAGTGTGTTGTCACAAACTACAGTGTATTTTCTTGTGTTAATGCTGCAGCATTAAGGCATGTCTTAGCACATACCTAAGGCATGCCTTAGCACATGAAAATTTTTCAAAAATTGTCATGTTCGTAGGTTCCTTTAGAATGAAACGCAATGCTTCACTGTCGATAAGCAATTGGGTAGTGTACAAATTCATGCCTTAGAGACAGTAGTTTCTGAGTAATATAAAGATATCTCTAAGATTATGCTTTTGTGGACTGCATGCGCCGGAAGCGATTGAAGGAGCCAGAAACACGTCATAGACGTCGACTTTTGAAACCACCTTTTCGCTTTCGTGTCTTCTTCTAGCTTAAGTATAACATTCACTAATGTTAAGAAGGACCTTTTTGTTATTGCAGAAACGTACTTTACTAATGCAGCTTAGCATTCCTCTTTAGTGTTGCTTGTAAGTAATAAACAACACACCCTAAGAAACCGTTGTTTTGAGTCCTTCCACATTGCGTCATCTGCAAAGTATGACAATGATGCGAGGGCCTGTGTGCGCACGAGGGAACGGCGCATACCTTCAAACACAAATTCAGGCGCAAGAGAAATGACGGTGCGCCAGAGATGTACGAACTTTGACCGCTTGATATACACGCGATCGAGCTTCAAGTTCTAAACAAGTGTGTTTCTGAAAACCCGCTAGATGCCTATCTCGTGGGTCTTCGCAAGGAATCGCGTCTGTAGACTCCACGGCCACTTATACAGACTGCACCGCAGGAGATTACTGCTTACTTCGCGAAACTACGTCATCAAGGGACAGAATACTGGTTTGGTCAAGGGCGACACATCGAAATGAGCTGCTGTGGAATAAATTATCCGGTCTCCTCAAGTGGGCACTATATTACGATTTGCTGCGGCAACAACATCGTGGGATGGCTGATAGAGAGAGTAACCCATTTAAATGACGGTTAGATGCCTATTTGAGGAAGTGGGTAATGGGGAAGGGAAATCGGGCTAAATTTCTGATGCGCGGTAAGAGACCTAAGAGACCTGCAGGTCTAAACTAGCGACGGAGGAGGGCTGTGGCTTAACAACGAATGCAGAACACGAATAGAAGACGTGACCAAAAAAAAAAAAGAAGAAAGCAAAAAGAAAAGTATATAAATGGAATGGAATAAGCCTGATACTACAAGGCAGAGGCAACTGTATGAAATGGCAGATGTCACATTGTTGTTGTTACCAGTGGCGCAGGTAAGCGCACTTTATAATCATATGCGAGAGACTAAGATCCTGCGATAAGGGTGGAAAAGTTGCTATATATATTGTAACGACGTTAATAAAACAACGATGTTTATTAATGGCGAACTTGTGCCCACAACCTAAAGTCACTGCGGTCGCGGAGAAATAAATCCCTGGCAGTCGCCTTCTCAAAACTGGCCTCGAACCGTTTTCTTCTTTCTCCTCGCGCGACACCTCGTGCGCGTGGCGCATGCGAGCAGGGTACAACTGGCTACCCGTGCCACGAAGATCGCTGCCTGTTGTATATATATATATATATATATATATATATATATATATATATATATATATATATATATATATATATATATATATATATATATATATATATATATATATATATATATATATATATATTAACGCGCTTAAAAATGAAGCGCACGCTATATTCTGCGAGACGAATAGAGAGAAAGAGAAAAGTGACAAGGGAAAGACAGAGAGGTTAACTGAGCCTGGTTAGCTACTCTGCACTGCGGAAGTGGCAAGACTGCCTGGAATATGTGTAGAACATGAAGAGAGGTAGATAGAGAGAAAGGCAAATGAAAGACAGGTAGGTTAACCAGAGAATATCTCCGATTCGATACACTCTACTGGGGGAGGGGAAAAGGGATGCCACAGATGATAGAGAAAAAAATTCGAAAATAAAATACAGAGCAGTTTCTGTGGGCGCTGTCACATAGTCTGCGAAGGCGTTACATAGTGTTACACAATGTCAACGTCCCAACAGTTCCCAGTCGCAACTTGTCACACAGTCCGGTGTATTTTAAGTAACGCAGCAGTGCCTTCCCAGCACTCGCACTGATGTTCGTGTGGGCCAGTTTCCAAGAATGTTGTCTGCTATGGGTTGGCGCTTGTCCAGTTGGTCTAGCGTGGCTGAGAGGGCTGCTCTTTGCAGATTGAAACGGGAGCACTCGGAAAGAAGGTGCGCGATCGTTTGAAACTGCTTGTGCGTATACCGAGGAGGTACACATCAGATAAATACAAATAATGGGAAAAGATATCGCTACATTTGTATCTACGATGTCTGTTTTGTGCGTCAGAACCAAACAAAGAAATCGTATTCCTCGATTAAGCAGCCTGTCAGGTATGAAGGATAACCATAAAAGGTAGATGCTTCTCATAACAATTAAGGCTACAAGCCTCTCCGTGAAAGCGTGCATTCATCTATCAAAATAATTTCGTAATTGCGCACGTCGTAGGGCTTGTTTGTCAGGCTTGGTTGTTCTACGTAATCATAGTTGCATCCATAGACTGACGGGACCCCATTGAAAGTTTATCGCCGCTCTCTGAATCTGCCGTATGACTCGCAAACACACAGCCGTAAATTGCCGCGCATAATCATTCATATACGCGTATGTTGGGAACGCCGATACTGGCACCAACCGAATTTCTTGAAGTCAATTGCTTTTTCTGCTCAACTACTGTAGAACAGTAGCCGTTGCTTTCAGTCACCCCTCATGTGTCTCCACGTCGACCCCCACAATCTAAGGTTGCCCGTTATACGATCGAGCGATGGTTACACGACCACCTAAACTACCCGGAAACAGAAGAAAACACTCATGGGGATTTTAAAATTAAAAAAAAAAAAAATCACCTCCTTCAAACTGTAGACTCTCGTCCGACAACACCAGGGCGATAAGTGAAGGTGTTTGACTAACAGAGCTAACCAGGCTTTAGTAGAGGGTGCAGCGGGAGACAAAATTGACTCACAGCCCGAAACTCCTAATCAGCTTAGCGGATGTTGGCAAGGTGGGCAGAGTTCTTGGAAACGAAGACGTGTTGTCGACGTAATCGTCGTGCAGGGCTTGAAATAGGCTTTCTAGTTTCGTTGCATGACACAGCATGACGCGATAATCACACGTCGTTTCAGGATATGGATGTCTAACTCCGAGCTCTGTATCAGCACCGGTGGGTCTTTTAACTCGTCTCGCAGACTTAGCTTCCTTTGTTCGATAACGGTTATTCGCCGCACCGCCCAAGCATTGTAGTCCCCCGCACGCGTGCACAGAGTGCGGTTCCTTCGAAGTACAGGCGGCTCTTTCTCATTCTCCAGCGGACACGCTGGTGCCTCGACGCAGGGAGTACACGCGTGAGTTATGACGAAACCGACGTCGTTAACTGAAGTGCCGTTCGGGAGCTCCGCTGCTCAGACGACCGAGTCGTGCTTCCGGAGAGGCGATGGCCGCCAGGGACGAGCGTTGTTCCTCCCTCTCTTTTTTTCGAAGAGGTCTTCACCCGAGTCGTGTTTTCGAAGTCAAAGGGGGGCGAAGGAAAGGGAGAGACACACACGCACGTGCACGCAATGGCCAGAAAAACGAGATAAAAGAAAAAACGCGGGGGAAAAGAAAACGCGGAAGTTCCTGTTTTTTTATAGCACCGGCTGGCGGCGGAGCGGGAAGTATATACAATGAGAAGGCCCGAAGCAAAACACGAACGGGGTACCTTGCGGTTTCTTCGACACTACGGTGTATGCCCGCTTCTTTTCTTGCTGTACTTGGCCTGGCGGCGGTTTCTTTCGTTCTTATCTGTGCACTGGATGATTTAGAGGTAAAGAGAAGAAAAAAAAGAAAGGAGAGGGAGGAGGAGAGAAGAGGAGCAGAGTGTGCTCGGCCTTTGCGCCCTTTGTGTTTCGGCGGCAGGCCCTCCGCGGTTGAATGATCTTTGCCGCCCGTTTTGTGCGGACTGTCTCGCGTATACGTCGTGCACGCGGCTTCGCTATCGGCCGCACGTAAGCGTGCGATACACAATGGCGGGGATAAATCGCCGTCTCTCGGCCGGACTCTCCGTCCCCGATGCGGAGACTGCTTGCCTGCTTGCCCGCCGGGGGTTTCGTATGTATGCGTAAACCTCTTCGTGGCGCCATCGTCACGCACATGTAAATTTCTCGGATGGCGGGTGGTCTCGGACGGCGATAATCACTAGACGCCTCGGGCAACGTCGTTCGCGTCCTCTTCGGTGTCCGGTGCATTGTGCGTGTGTTTAACGTGTCTCGTTTCGTGTGCTGGACTGTTTGTGTAGCGTTGCATGCGTTACTCTCCGTCTGTGCGCGTGTTGCTTAACTACTCTTGACTAAGATATGCAATAGTCAGCACCCATTCAATGCGCCAACGTTCCTTATAATATCAGCCTGTATATTTCTAAAGATCTCGAACAACATTCTTGTCTCAGTGCTACCGATTAGTGTTCATTGCATGGCTCCATCCCTGTAGGTGTTTGTTGGACGAAGCTAAATTAGTTGAAGTTAGACGGAAGATGCTCCAGTTTGCAGAAAACGGCCCGTGAGAGGACACCGTTGGTCCTCCTCGTATCTAGCCTGTTTATTTAATAGCCTGACCTACGTTGGCCGGGCACACTTGTACACGTTGCAGAAAAAAATGTAGCCGATCGCAATTACTTTATTCGGAAATGTAATTGATTACGCTGACCAAATACTGCCCCGCGAAAGTGCTGAGCAATTGCTAAAAAGCAATTAATTACTTCTACACACTTTCCTCCCAGCCTTTTTAACACTGAACAAGCACAGTAAAAAGAACTGATTAGACTGATTCTTTTCGAGTGCGTCCTCTGCAGCCTTTTACACGTTGCTTATCTTCACATGCGATTGCTTTTCAAGGTATTCTACGGCCGTCTTCCCTAGTTTTCGTGTCACTAAATAAGCAGACACAGAAAACTCGCTCGATGGGAGCGCTAAAGGGAATGGCGTTGTACGAACACCGGTCGCAGAAATTGGCAATCGCGGACAGGAGACTATCCCATGACAATGGAAAAGGTGAAGTATAACCTCACTGAACGTGATCGTTCTGGCGTGGTCTCCCCTGTGACGCGTAGAAACGCTAAAACATTCAGCGAGATGAAAAGTGTGGTGCTCACTGTGCTGGCCGCGTGAGGTGCCTCTGAGATGAGGAAACAAACACTTAGCGCCGGGTTTGCCTGTCTGAACATGCGCTGCAGAAGGGCAGCGGATTGGGCGAGTTGTTGTTCCATGGTAACAATGAAAATCAAACAGCGTTGTTTTCGTGTTATTCTATAAAGAATGAAGCGCGACATTTTCCCCTGAACGTAATTACACCTCCCGCGCTGGTGCACTCTATGCTGAAGGAAAAACATTCATGCGAGAAGCATAAAGCGCTCAGGGTATGACTTTGCTGCTGCGTAACACTGCCCGCTTCGTTATTTTTTTTTTTCCTCGATGGAGAAGGCACCACGACGGGATGGACGACAGAGAGAGTGTGACGCCAGTGCGTGCGTGATGGTGAGGCCTTCTCCGAAGTATAGCTCAAGAAACACCGTCGCCGGCAACGCGTATTCCGCAACCGGTGCAGACGGCGGCGAGTGGAAGCGCCACTTTCCTTTTCTTTTTTTTTTTTCTGTATACCCGTCGCGTCGGTGATCGCGAATGGAGACGCGCTCCTCACCTGTTTCGCGTTTTGCAATCCAGAAATGGAGAGGGACGAGTCTCAGACGGCAACCACTGCAGGGTCGTGGCGGTGTTTCAGCGTATAAGCAAAGCGTTGGCAAATGCGACGTGCCCGTGTGGCGTTAGCTCACCCCGCCGCTCGATTCATAGAAGTAAAACTATCCGGAGAGCGCCAGTGCTTAGGCGGCCTGCACGTCAAGTCAGATACGAGGCTGTCGCGAAGAAGCCATAAAGCTGTCACTGAACCGGCAAAGATTGCCATCGACCGGGTGTTTTGCTACAAGAAAGCGATGATCGCTTCCAGGATCACGAGATTTGCCCCAACGTAAGATGAAAGATAAAGAAGGGGAGAACGACAGCATAACACAGTCACTTGCTTCAGTGCGCCGTCGCGCGTCCACCAAGGACATCGACAACTTCGCGCCTTCCGTAAGCCGGCGTGTACACACTCGTAAAGCAAGGGCTCGAAATCGGGGGAAAATTGCCTAAAGCATTTGCCGCAGCTATCGAGCCTTTCTCTTGAAGCCATAGCGGTGATCGACAGAGGCTGTATTATACTAGCCCTCAAGGGCGTTTGCGCAGGCGCAGGCATGCGTGTATACGTCAACGTCGAATCAATCCATCTTTCGTGCGTGCCGCGCAGCCTGTTTTCTGCCTACGTACAATGGCTGCGCCGCTGCATAGTATATAGCTACGAACGGCTGGCGTCCTTTCGACGCCCCATTTCTTTGTTCACAGGCAATTGTTTTGAGACAAGCTGCATATTATGCCTATAGAGCAGTGGAGAATACGCCCTTGGCTGTTTTCTTGGAAAACTGGAGCCGGACAATACAGAAACGGGCAGCCCGACCAGGACCGCGTTGGCGACTTGTCGGCTTTTGTGCGTGAGCCCTCGATGATGACGGCCCAGTGCTACTGAAACGCTTTCTACGCGGAAAAGTGGTAGCTTTTCCGCATTCCCTCACGCTCTGCGATTGCTACTTGCCAGCGTTGTTTATTTCTCGAGGCATAATTCAGCACCGCGGGTGGGGCGCGGCCTGGTTTCTCGTATTTAGCTTGCACGAAATTAGCCATGTTACGGTTCATGCGTCCATGGACGCTGTGGTGCCCAGCAGAAGTACAGAGAACCGAGAGGGCTGGAGGCTGGGAGAACGCAGCGTCAGCATTCAAGTTTAGTTATAGTGGGGTTTTGCGTCTGGAGGGAACTTCCGAAGTATGGGTCCGGAGCTTAATGCTGACACTAAACGAGGTTCTGCAAACAGTTCAGGCTAACGCTGTCAATTAATAACGCCTAGATGGAGTTTTCATTCATATTTACCGCGGTCGCTTGAATTTATGCTCATCTATAGACATAGATGCTTGCGCGACGCAGTAGCCACCAGAATATTTTCGCTTGCTCAATATCGTAGCACAAGCCAAGCATTTGTAGCCTGCAGTGGCTATGAAAGACAAGAGATAATAATCCCTATACACTGAACTCAACACACAACTTCGGGGACAACGCAGTGGCGTTACAGATATGACACAGCTTAGAAAAATTGAGCAGACGGCTCCGAACCGCCCCGTTCCCGAGGCCAGCCAGGAACAGAAGACTCTAGAGAGCCATATTCCAAATAAGCTTTCGGGAAGAAATGTGGTTAACCGAGGGTCGAAGTGCGAAGGTCGTGGGATCGTTCCCCACCTGCGGCAAGTTGTTTTTTCATCAACTTTCATTTCCATTAACTCATCGTTTCTTCATTTCATTTATTAAGCGCAAGTAATTCCCCTTATGTTGTCCTTGGTGTCAGTGTTTGTTGACTTCTTATGAAATAAGCTTTCGGGATTTATACTGTCAAAAGTCGATACAATGGAAGAGTCCACGTGCATGCATGGAAAGCTTGAATTAAAAAGAAATTAATTCCGGCTTTCACGAGCTTAATATTTAGATATGTTGGCGTTTTTTTTTCACTCTTTATATTATTATTAATATGCAACTGATCTTTGACTGCTTTGTTTAGATTTCAGGGCAGCCGGCTGTTTAGGGGTCAAACTTCCCTATACTTCGGAGCTGGGAAAAACCACCAAACAAACAACAACGCCCACTTTTCAATTTCCCGGTCCCTATGAGGAGGCAACGCTCCTGTCCTGTGCAAACTACATAGGCGCCCCTCTGAGAAGCATTAGCGAACTATGGTCAGATATGCAACATTGATCAATGAACACATTCTCCAGCAAATGTGCATACCAGCGCTCGAAGGCAGCGTAAAGATGCAGAAGCCCTAGCTGTAGAATAAGTTTGTCTTGTATTTCCGCTGAAAGTCAAAATAGCGGCGAGTAGACGCTGCCGAAATTCGTGACGTCGCTAGGAGTTGAAGTGGAAACTTTGAAGTGGGCGCGCCCACCGGCCGCTTTTTGTTTTTAGGTGCTCGACTTACCGAGCCTCTGCTCAAGACTCGCATAACTTGAATTTCGTTTGTTTGTTTGTTTATTTGCTTGCTTGCTTGCGTGCCTCTACGTGTGGCTCATACCCACTATGGGGGATTGGACCAGAATCGGGTGACTCACTAAAAAAAGATTAAACGAATCTAAAAATAAGCACCATTGAAGAATTTGGATAACTCAAAGGCTGAAGTCAGATAGAAGCGAGTAGCCTGCTTGTCAATATTTTTTTTCTTTAGTGCCAGTCAAAGCTGATTGGTAGATCCATTTATTTAATTATTTGATGGAAATGGAAATGTTGGCAGCTCTCGTCGGACGGGTTCCTTACACGAGTGTACCTACGCTCCAAGAGTCTGTCACTGCGTTTCTTTTTCTTCTTTTTTAAGTTGTGGCCTCCTTACAAGAGAGAGAGGTGACACCTGCGGTGCAAGCGCTCGTCGCAGATCGTGCCGGCGGGCGCAGTCGGAGGCGGTCCGAAGCGCAGCGGCGTCTGCCCCGCAAGGACGGAGGCGGCCACCACCCAGGCGTGACGGCGGCTCCGAGCAAAGCCGCCGAGCGCATGACCAAATGTATCGGGCCGACCTTGTGTCGCGTCACCCAAGCGCGGGCAGCAGCAGCCGCGAAGGCGGTGGCCCGGCGGGGACTGTGGGCAGCGCGCGGCGAACGGCAGCGGCGGCCAACTTTGCGACGGCACGGCAGCGCTCGAGCATACGGGAGCAGGGGATATGCGAAATTCCGTAAGCAGGCTTTTCCACACACGTGCTTTGACCTAACCAAGATGGCGGACGTCGGGTTAGAACCGTAATTAGGGTGTCTAGTAGCGGACTGCTGACACCATCCCTGCTGCCTTCCCTCCCTCGCGCCATCGAAGCTTTGAAAACGCGTGTCTCGGGTTTAACACGGCTGTTAGCTGCAGCTCGGCCATCTTGGTTAGGACAAGTGAGCTGTGTGGAAAAGCCTGCTTGCGGAATTTCGCATGTCCCCTATTCCGACTGGCGAGGTACCGTCTGCACAGAAAACGTAGCTCACGCCTGTAATTTCTCGTCGTCCGGGCGGCTCGGCCCAAGCGCCCGCTTTAGTAACGCGAAATGGAGCCGTGGCGCAAGGACGCTGACGCCCAGCGCCAAATCACCCAGCAAGGCAAAGAGGCGTCACAAAGTGCTCACGTTCGAAAGGATGATGCTGACGACGACTTCACCCGCTGTGGCGATTCGGCCGAGAATAGGGAATCAAGCATTATTCTTGTGTTGTTCCTCTTATTTTCTTTCCCCTCCAGATTCGATTTGAGACTCCAGATAGGCTCCCCTGTTCATGCTCACCACCCCCCTCCTCCCCCTTCGTCCTCACCACGAAGACATTTTCTCTTACTCCTTTTATTCCCATTCCTAAATACTGAATAGCTGGTCAGAACTTGGATTATTCCGAATTTCCTCAGCGTTCTCACTTAATAAAGGTATCTTTCTTTCTGAGGAATAGGCATTGTATCCCTTTCGGTGCAGCTGCCAACCTGTTCTTTCCTTTTCCTTTGTGACAGTCTCCATGTCTCTATTATTATTATTATTATTATTATTATTATTATTATTATTATTATTATTATTATTATTATTGGCGAGATTGTCCGTGCCGTACGAGAAAATAGAAAGAAGCATCAGCACGTCACAGCGACACATAGATCAGTACCTTTACAATATATTTTTTTTTCCTCGTACCTAAATTTCCCGCAGCAGAGATACGTAATATTAGTGCCACATTGCAATCTGATAATTTCAATTCCTATCAACCTATCGTAGATTTTACGGCCGTTTACTTCTATGGCAGTTTGCCTTAGAACTTTGCCTGACCACAAATGGACTACAAAGTGCACCGAGTATTTAAATTCCTTTGCAACACATGCTCCCAACGCTACGATTAACTTCGATAAGCTACCGACACTCGACAACAATTATCCGGAAACGATTGCTAAAATCACTGGAAAGAAGCCGGCAAGGACACTGGCACTGGCTCCGTGAGATCGACGTTCATCGATAACCTACTTCAATGGCACGCAATTGGCAGCTTAGTTGAGCGGCCTGGGTTGCTTACCCTCAAAGCATGCACATAAGCCCCTCATATCAATCTAGGTAAGAAGAAGTGAACGCTTTACGCTTTGGTTTTTCTGTTGGCGAATCAGTGAAATATCACGCAGCTTTCGAAAATAAATACAGGTTTCGTTACAGTCAAGCTTCTTTATGTAGGCTTTTAATTCTGGTTTTGAGCAAAGTCATGCCGCAGGCGCACGAAAGTCGGAGATGAAAGATACGGCTGCATCGTTCATGATTCGCTGAAGCTTTATCGTCACGGTCACTAAAGACATGGAACCAATGAAATTTATTGTCAAGGCAACGAAATCGCTAAAGCTTTGTCGTTACTCGATATAGTGAAATAGACAGAAATACATAGAAAAATATATAGTGAAAAAGTTGTTCAGTTGTGCTGCAGCGCATACTAGCGGCGCTACAGTGCGACATATTGCATTGCGCGTAATAATTCCGAACGTACTAATATGCTTATAAATAAGATCGTGCCTTTAGCCGCGTTTATGGGAATGCGGCAGAAGCCTTAAAGCCAGCGGGTGTATAGATCAAGAGCAGAAGTCGACTTAAAGAAATCCATGTAAGCGCTGGCGCATCGAAATAAGAAAGAACATGATGCGCGACGACATACAATCCCTTTCAAGTGAAACACGGTTTTTCTATAGCGCTGTGGAGTAGTCTTTACGAGAATTAGCACATGCACGAACGCGATTTGCTGCTTAAGAAATTCGGCTTCCAACGCCGTAAAGTACTGCAGAGCGGGCATGTCTCTTTCCGATCCCATTGATATTCATGGTATACGATTTCTGGCTTTGCATTTCGACTATAAAAGTTGCTTGGGTTGCTCCGAAACGCAAGATGGCACGGTTGGAAGGAGGCGAAAAAAAAAATTAATTCGCGACTCCCCTCATTACGTAAACCTTCCGGAGCTCGAAGCAGTGCTGGCCACATATTTGACACGATCTTGTGTGGCGGGTGCGTCACATTCCTGTGTCGACATTCTGCAGCTTCGTGTACGACACCGACATGGGCGAGGCAAGTGGGAGCATGCGACGAAGTGCGCCCAAAGTACTTATGCAGTGCTTGCATGGCATCCAGCTTGTTCGCAGGGACGTCTCCAGGCCACCGCCCACCCACAACTACGCAAAATGGAGCGCTTGGATACTCTTATCGTAGGTTCCTTCGTCGGTGTTACCAGTTAGAATATCTTCTCTGTAGACAGAAGCTTTCGCCCCTCCTCCAAAAGAGAAAAGAAATTCAATATTGCTGATTTCTGCAACACCGATATATTAGGGGTGGATGATTATTTGAAGTTTCGAACACGAATCAAATATTACACACTAACCATTCGTATTCGTATTCAGAAATGAACTATGTGGTAGCTTCGAATATAGAAACCAACCAAACACTTTGCAAAGACCGAATGTTAAAGTCGGGTTGTTGTTGTTGCGTAAACGAGTGAAATAGCTCGGATAAACTCATCTCGTACTTGGAGAAATGTACTACAAACTGCGTGGTCCTCAACGGTAGAGTCTGGCTTAGGAGTAGTAAAACACTATCTATCCGTAGAACCAGCTGATTATATCATCGTCGCCTGGCATGATCTGTTCAGAAAAGCAAGACTCAGCTGCAGTACGAACTTCTGCTTTTGAGTAATTCGACAAGCTGATGAGCTTGTTGCGTGGTGCTATCAAAGTAGGATTTACTAAAGCTAAATGTGATTTTCTTTGAACAAACCAGAGGCATGTATGAACTACGAATGGTGGCGATAGATCTGTTTGTAGGTAGCACATTCTTAGCAAATGCGAAGTGGGAGCCCGTTTTAGCCATGCTAGACGCTTTCCCCCAACCCAGGACACGTAGAAGTACTAACTAGCTGTGCACATTCAAAAATCACTGTTTACTTGAAAGCTGAAACAAAGCACCTATAAATTCTACGTCACAAATTTCCGGCCATACACAGATCGTGATGTGTTTTAGTGCATGGATACACGAAAATAAATGCGCAGCATTACTTTTCTTGTTGTCACCAGCCCTGTGTAAGATGTCTTGAGAATAACAGTAATTTGATGATCCGATAGCCTGCTTTCAGTGATACGTGGACTTCACGAAAATTTTCGTCAAAAAGGAGAACGTCAGAATACTTTGCCCACAAGGTGTATTCCGTGAGCATTTATAATGCGTCAATTGAGCATCAAGTTTAGCAATGTGCCATCACCAGGTTGCCAGGCCTCAGCGACGGAGATTCTAAAACAAGTGTGGCCAAAAATAAATACTAATTGACGAAAATGGGCGTTTCACTATGATTTAGCTGACAGCATTGGGAAAGCGAAACAGAACAGCATTCACCGGCCTTCTCATGACTGCCGAGCTCCCCACCTGTGACAGGTATCTCTTCATCCAGCTCCACCACAACCTTTCCCGATAGGAAGGAGCCGGGAAAGTATAGCAGGCTTTCGTTGTCCAAGAGGACGAGGAACTTCTGTAGTTTGCGAGACATGGTCGACGTGACGTCACTTGCTTCTACTCTGCCGAACTCACACGCCCGTCACGTCACACGGAAGCCACCCACGGATCTCAGAACACGGTCCTGAGTATCATCAACAAGTCTTGGTACCACATACACACACGATCTTCCAGGCAGTTCGCTTGTAATTTGGCAGTTACGTGTTACTGGTAGTTACCGCAGTCCCACGAACAGAAGCACAACATGGACAGCAAACTCCTGCGAAGCGGCTACTTCCCACGTCGTGTGACGCGTCCGGGCCTTTGGGGTTGCCCTAAGAGAGTTCCATATTGGACGAGGGCGTTGTCTCCGTTTGTAATCGCACGCAGCAGACAGGCTTGTTTACGACCTTGGAATATCTGTCTATAAAAGGAGGCAGGCGAAACGGGCACACAACCTTCTAAAACAACACCTGTCCGGATACTTTGGGGGACCGCACAGCTCGTTGGCGCCCCGACGCGTTCAGCCGCGCAAACTTTCTCCTACAGCACGTTCAGAAGACAGCAGATGCAAGCGTTGTCTACGCGAGCTCACCAGTGACGTGACCCTTCGTTCAACTTCCGCGCGCGTCGAGAGCCTTTCTCAGCGTCGACCGGACGTTTCATGGGAGCGCAGACTTTCCTTTTTGAGTCCAACACGCGCGCTCGAGACCTTCACTCCCGCCACACTCCAGGCCGTGACAGATACGCGTGTCTGGACACTCACTGCAGTGGCAGTCTCACTCGGGGAAAGGTTAACGCGCACAGAAGTACGTGGACGTCGACCAGGCGCTCACGGAGCGCGTGTGTCGCGCGGCGAGACCAGGAACCGTGAAGCGCGCAGCATTTCTCTCTCCGGCGCGTGTGCTCGCGTTCGCGTACGTACACCAGCCCGGAATGAGGACAACTCCCGGCCACGAGAAGAGCCTCAGCGCCGCTTCGATGGCAGCCGAGGAGGGGGTAGGCAGGTAGGTAGCGGCAACGACGTCGCTGCGGCGGAGGGAAAAAGGGGGGAGAGGCGCACGTGACAGGTACGCGCGCTCGCGAGCGTCTTTCCAACGCAACGACTAGCGGCGACGCAGTTGCCGAACAGGTTTTGCCTCGGGCTGGCGTTGGGGCGAGGGGCGCCGGGAACGCCGTGGCCCTTGCCGGGGTCCCAGCGGAACTGGCCGAGAACTGCGTTCCCTCGTCCCCCTCGTTTCTGCGCGAGAGCGTGCGCGGGGTGTTTGTTTGCGTCTAGGCAACGGTCCGGCTAACTGTTCTCCTTCAAGAGGCCTCCGGCGAGCGGTCAGTCCCAATGGGTGTGCTCGTTGCCTATGGCTGTTCGCGGGGCAGCGGGGGGCCCTCCTCTTCCTGTGTGCGCACCCCCGGTGGACCGAAGTGGGTCCGTGACCTCGAAGCGTCGCTCACAAGGCGAGCGGCGGTGGCGGCTGGCCATAGGTCACGCTGCAGCGGAAGCGGGTTACTCGGGCCAAACTAGCCGGCTCCTTCAGTCGGCCTCTAGTTTCGGATAACCGTTCATTAAGCGTTCTGGGCCACGCGTACGTGCTCGGGCGTCGCGGCCGAGCGGCGCTCTTCTTTATTATCGATGGAGCGTTCAGCTGGGGCTGGCCAAGTAAGCGAGCCCGTTTGAAGCGCCAACAGGGCGGAAGATTGGATGTGTCATATCGCTAAACGGTCGAGTAAATTGAATGTGTGTTGTGACGTGACTTCTAGTTGAGATTTTATTTTGCAGGAGCTATGTGTATATAATTTTCATCTACGAGAATTCCAATGTGGCTGGCTGTATGTGACGGCTGCATACGCCAGATACCTGACGGTCTGTATGGTTATTCCTTTTTAGAGAAAAGCAGCTTTTCTTGTTGCGTGAACTCCACCCATTTCCTAGCGTACACTTCTGATTGGAACTGCGCAGTTCAAAGGCGGTTGGTTGCTATCGTGATGCTCAGGTGCTCACTACAATACTATACACTATACCGCTCAGCTAATGGCTGAGCGGTATTACCTGCTTTCAGCAAATGCAAGAACTTCGCAAACGGGCAATGCATGTCAGTCGGTGGAGCGCGGTTGGTAACCGCTGCGCTCTCACAATTTTATAGTAACCCTACAAATTGTAGAAGAATATCTGAAGTGCAGATATCGCAAGACCATTGGGAGAACTCACGGTTTATCAATTTTTTTTGTCATAGCTGCATTACATTAGAATATTGGCCGATCCAGAGGGGTAAGCCCTGGGACTTCCCCGCCCCATCCCCCCACTTACGCTGCCCTGACTCCGCCCCGACACAGATGCATCTGACTCTTCACTAACTGAAATTTTTTTTTCACAATATACGACATAACGGGCTTATCACATTGAGGGAAGCTTTCAGTGTAGCCCTGGTAAAAATGATACATGGATTAAAAGCAGTCCCTAAAGTAATCAGCTGCTTCCATTTGTGCATCTTGTGAGGATGACTGATAGGCGTCGATATACTGAGAGTATAGCTCAATAAAGGTTAGACTTGCTCACATCGAGCCTACCATTTTGCTGAATTCACAAAGATATTTCCATACGTGCGTTGCTTTATTTCAACTGGTGTTCGATTTCGCCAAACTCTCACTGCTATCATGTTATCGCTCTCGCACAAGACGTGCGTTCATTACTGTAAACATCGCGGATGTTGTCCCGGCTTCGATGACACGATGGGCCCAACATCACGGGGCTTGTTTGCCCACCGGCTAACAGTGTAGTATGCTCCCAAACAGACGCACGCACCGTTCTGTAATGCATGTGCTATGACGTATACAACTAATGATCCTTTGTACTTAAAAATTTTTTTCTGCGGTCTTACGTGCGAGAACGAGGATCTGATTATGAGGCACGTCACATATAGCGGGGTGACCCCGGATTAAATTCGACTCCCTGGGGTTCTTGAATGTGCGCTCAATGCACGATACACGAGTGGCTTCCTGCATTCCTCCCGCATCGGAATGCGGCCGCCGGAACCGGAATCGAACCCTCGACCTCGAGCTCAGCAGCGCGACGCCATAACCAACGAGCTACTACGGCAGGTATAGTTATAGAGAAAACACACTTATTAAAGGTATCCTGATGGTGACAACGTTGCTATTTCAGTTAGCACTTACTAGCACTTCATTTTTACCTAGTGCTGCATGATGAGATGTTAATTGTAACATTATTCCGTTTCGACTCAGAATTTGGGGACATATATTTCGAAACTGGTAGTAAGCAGAATATTTCTGGTCAATGGATTTGGCTTCATTGACACTTGACTTCTCTTCCGAAATTGGAACATGTGCCTAACGTGAATAATTATGAAGCTAACTAATCGAAATGTGTTAACTGGCTAACATAACGCTGAGATCTGCTATGAAATTAATTTGCAATTTTATTGTAATCCGCCTAATGAGACGAAATTGCGTTATTTACACTATTAAAATCACCTACTGGCTTGAGTCGTGGCTTGGCCCGAGCAGTGTTATTCGAGTCGACGACTGCTGACAGTGCTTGCCGCCATCACTGACACGTAAGCTCCGCTTTGCTTATTGGACAGAAGTTTTTGCGATAATCAGAAGTTCCACTCTTCTAAACGATCGTGGCTAGCGTTTCTCATGGCTACCGCGTGCCAATTAGTGAGAAATATTTTATAGAAGTTTCACGAAAGCCACTCATTTCACTTTCATTTTGGAATTTTGACACTTGCGTTACATCTTTGCTTGCGTAATTCCTCAAGCTCTTGTTTTCACAAATTGTCAATAATAAAACATGTCAATAACATGCGCTGAAGAGCAGACGAGATAGAAAGCAGGTTTCGCAGAAAGTACCTGAGCATTCTCAATGCTTAGGAAGAAGCAGCCGAAAGACAAACTATGTGGAGCACAGAACCTTGTATGAACTGTATGTAATTGGGCTGTGAGTTGTCCGCGTTAGCTCTTTTTGCTTCCTCGCTACAATATTTATGTTTTTCTTTCGTCTTTAAACCTGATAATAGTAATAATAACGGTAGCCTTTGTTGGCAGCTTCCTTTATACGTCGCCCCTTACCCATGCGGTCACTAACAGCTGGACGTGCGCTTGATCAACTTGCCTGCCGCACATGCACTGAGCTATCTCCATTTTGTACCTTAAATAATGAGCTCACAGACATGGTGCGAGGCCGTAAATAAAGCTCATCGTTCGCAGACGCTCGGGATACATCACTAAAGAAAATAAACTCAGGGCGCAAAAAAAAAAAAAAAAACGTAGAAAAAGAGAGCAACGTGGCTTTCGCCCGAATAGCACTTGTGCTTGCAAGCAAAGTATCCCTTCATTTTATTCTTCTCTGCGCTCATTGTTCACTAACATTGTACAAGGGACTAGCTGTTACTGAGACAAGAGTATCAAAACTAGGACGAAACTAGAATTTTCGCGCTAACACACACATTGATAGCCTCATTGCGATGCTCTTGTTGGCTGTACTATTCGGCGACGTACAGACGGGACAGTACGTGTTTTACGCACGTGCTTTACGGCTATGGTTCCGGGAGAAAAACGATGCAATGGCCGTGTTCTGCAATTATGGTGCTTCTTCTTCTCCGGCATACAGCAATAGCGATTACACATGTAAGGAGGGAGCGGCCTGGCCCATTGACCGATGCAGCGCCCGTTCGGGTTCGGTAGGGCGACCTGGCAGAACACGGCTTCGTCACGCTTCAATTCTCCTCTCTCGCTCTCTTTGCTGCACTAGATGGACAGCATATGAGCAGCAAGAATAAGTATGAGGGTGTGAACAGGTTCCGACTGGCCGAAGTTAAACATGTAAGAGGCAATCTTGCCCGCTTCACGGGACGGTGCCTGATGCGGCCCATAACGCTCCCGTCGAACAAGGCGTATGCCTTAGCCGCACCTTAGATGCGCCGAAGAGCCATGCTACGCTGCGGAGGAGAGAACCAGGCCGTTCGCTTCGCACGAGTGCTTCCCGGTGACCGGACAACAAAGCGGCAAAGAGGGACAACACGCATATAGCGACGGCAATAACTCAATCGCATCTTTGGGGACGTTAGGATAAGCTCCAGTACGCGAAAAATAAGAACGGTAGTTGTATTTTTAATAAGACAGTTGGCATAACCATCAATGAGCGTTTTAGCCTGCGAGAAAGCAACGTATGGGCCACAAAACCTCCGAAAGAAAAGAATTCCTCATTATTGAACAACCTTTTGACATTTCAATGCACGGACTTGATTTGTGTGTCTGAATTATTGCTATCAATAAATTTTAATTATTGCTGTACTCTTTTATTATAGCTTCAGTCATCTACATCTGAAGTATTACAGCCTTGCATCTATCAAGGCTGAAAACTACATCCCTCTTTCTTTCTGGTTTAGGGCACTGCAATGTCGATATAAAGTCTGCAGTGAACATTTCTGCGAGGGAAGCCTCTCCTGAGTTTCACTTTAAGGCGGTACACCTCAGAGAGCCTTTTAAGAATATATTTCAGTTTGAGCTCACCAGTTTGCGTGCGCTGTCCGTATACGCAGTATGTGCCACTTTATAGCTCACCTTGCATTTCGTGCCGCATGCAAAGCCTGGGACCAATTTCTATCACGTCATTCACAATTTCCTGTTATCATTAAAATTTGTATCTCGGTGGGCACAAGAAGGAATATTTGCGGGTGAGGATATGGTAATCACGAACACACAAAGCCAAAATTAATATATGTCTGCATCATCGAGAAACCTTTCATGTTAATCTGGCTGGAAAGGGTCAAGGAACTGGAAGAGCAACACGAAGGCTGTGTTTGTGTCCCCCATCCCGGAAGAAGGATAGCGATAGACCGCAAAAAATGAAGCCGCACGCTATACCCATTATTAAAGGCTTCGTCGTTCCGTCCTTCGCCGCCTTGAAAGCGGTCAGCGGTCGAGCTGTATCGAATGAAAAAGAAACCACGGAAGCTGCGAAAGAAGGCAACGAAGAAGGCGAGATCAGAACGTCTGTTGGACAACTTCAGATCGCTGTTCACCTTGGGACGCCATTCGACGGGAAGGAAAAAGACAGGTCGGGGTCTTTCCATTTCTTCCTCTTTTCTTTTTCTTTCCTGCACAGGTGCTTATCCTGGCGCTGTCGAACGAAGAGGATTTACCAGTTCTCCACCGGGAACAAACGTGCCTCAGAGCTTTGCCGAGAGTCCGCGGACGTACCTGTGGCAGCGTTATAGCGACCGATGGTGCGTGCTCTGAAACATCAGACACCGACGGGTCGAGGATTTTCGAGTATAGACGAGAGCTGGCGACTCGCTAAAATACAAACAAAAGAGAGCTTGGCGGTAATATTTTTATTTTGCGTGGTATAAGCTGCAGTAATTCTCTTTGACTAGCTGCTTCAATGTAAAGCTCAAGGGCGACAGGCGTCGAGGAAGATGCAGGGATGGAAATCTTGCGTAGAGCGGTTGCTTGGCTAGATTTTTCGAAACTACTTCGCTTCTATTCAAGTCTCCCGCGTCTCCAAAAACACTGCGTAAACGTATCAGCTTCATTTCATCGTGAGCGTGTAACTTGCCGTATAGGTAGGCAAGATGTGTTACGGTCTTGTGGTGCGAAAGAAAATAAGCCAAACAGGCGTCCTCTTAAGATGAATTTACAGAAAACTTTCTACCATCTTTTCTCTCATAATGTAATAATATTTTGTACCTGCGGTAGCATGCTTTACAATTAAATTAGAATTAAATTATGGGGTTTTATGTGCCAAAACCGCGATCTGAGTATGAGACACGCCGTAGTGTAGGACTCCGGAAATTTGGATCACCTCGGGTTCTTTAACGGGCACCCAAATCTAAGTACACAGGTGTTTTCGCATTTCGCCCTCATTGAAATGCGGCCGCCTGGGCCGGGGTTCGATACCGCGACCTCGTGCTTAGCTGCCCAACACCGCAGTCACACAGCGATCACGGCGGTTCCGCTTTACAATCGCCACATAATGTCGGGAGTAACGGGTTGCTTTTACAGGCCGCCATCTTTATCGGAATAAAATGATTGTTTACATAAAGATCGACACAAATTCCCAACAAGTACACATTATTTACATATGAGTGCCGAAATTGGAATTTTTTTTTATGAGACCACAGTGGCCCAGTTAAATAGCGAGGCTAATGAAGAGGCGTACTTAGCTTCGTGCTAATGAACAGCTTTCGCATAAACAAATATAAGAACGCTGCGCAAGTACATAAACCTGTGTCATATTAATAGCTTTACCATTTCGCTTACAGCGCATGCGTCGCTCTTTTGCATGACGCTGGTCCTTGCGCCCGAAAAGAGGGAAACAGGTAAACAACTTTACATGCTGCAGTTTAAATGAAACACAAACAGCCATTTATGAAAGACATTCAGACGTACGGCGTGTATGACACAGGAGTAACGCCGGTCCGGTCTACAACATATCCAAAACGTTGACTTTTTTTGTTCTATTTGTCGCGGAAGTTAAGTACGAAGGCATGCTCAAAAAATTCGCACAGGGCTTGTTCCGATACATAGAAGTCAGGATCGGTCACCGCCTTAGTTGGTTTCGCAGCGTCAGCTGTTAAAAGCTCCCCCACATTTTGCCGCTTCCGCCCTCCGTGCTCCAAGTGGACTTGGCATAAGGAATAGTTTTGAAAGAATTCGCAAAGAGTACGGACAACGAATTCAAGCCTCGAATAAAGAGACTAGAACATCTGTAAGAAGTGGTGAGACTATTATAATCTGTATGGTGAAATTGTGAAGCCTACAATATTGCATAGAAACTCTGCAAAACACATTGAAACCTCGTGTAAGCGCACTGGGGTGTGTGTAAGCTATGGCGAAGTTCCTTTCGGAGAGTCACAGATCTCAAGTTATGTTCTTAAACACATATCTAGAAAAAAATAAGAAAGAAATCTCCAGGCGGGAGAATCTTAGTATCGAGATGAAATTCTGCAGATAGTGAGAAGATCCAGGGTGACCAGTGAGACCTTTAAATATGTATATCCCTTGAGAATCAGGGACATTTGAGCGCAGTGTCGGGCCTCCACCTCGCAGCGTGGCTTTTCACATTCGAAATACACGAGATGACGCAAGCTGTAAAGTATGTTACCGTGTGTCTCCATTTGGTGGTGAACTAGTCTGTCCGCACACACTTAAAATACCCGAGTGGAAAAAAAAAAGGGCGTGAGGTCGTGGAGGAGGATAGCATTTTAAGCAGTCAAGCTATATTGCTGCTATTATCGTTTGTCAGAGTGTAAGGTTGTTGCAGTGTTCATGTCAGGAGGAAACGGTTCAAGCGCCAATCGTGTAATACTAAAGTTTCTGTAACGCATGACCCAGCTCTGGAGCCCTCGTCGATATCACGTTCAGACCCGGATAAGTCTCTCCACTCTGTATGATACCTAGCTACCGCACATGCTGCCGTTTCTTCAATGTGTTGAGACCTAAAGCACTAGACTGTGCAATAACGGTGCTGCTGCAGAGAAAATAATTTTTTCCCCTCATCTACCGGGAATCCGATCAGGGAAACGCGTCAAAAAGAAGAACGTTTTCGAAACCGGGGTATTAATCTAAGAGTAGCCGTTAGTGCAACAATAGGAAGTCTCTTATTGCACAGGCAGGCATCATTTGGTCAAACGATTCGATTTTTTTCCCTTCTAGATGTGTGGGACGCTGTTTCTAATGAATTCTGCTTGGTGCGAAGCAGGCCCGAATAACCTACTTATTGCTTGGTCGATATATAAGCAGAGAATCGTGTCCGGTACCGTATGATATGCAACAGGACGCCGTAGTCATTGAACTATCACGCAAGGTTGATTGAAATGCTGTAAAATAATGGCAATTAAAATTTGGTTATGCTACACTAAATAACATTACTCCCCTCTATTACCCTTAAAGAAGGACGCGAGAAAACAGAACGAATAAATAACGCAAGTTTTTCGCAAGGTTAATGGAGTTTGCACGTCGCTTACTGCTTGAAAGGGCACGTGGAGCATGCCGAGTGTGGGGTGCATCCACCATGGTAACCACTGAATAACCGAAGAACGAAGCGCCGAGGTTGGATTTTAAAAAGCGCGACATTTTCGCTTCATTTAAACAACAATTTACCTTTTGAATGTTCTGAATAGCTAAACGCACGCAAGTTTGAAAGAGACGCCAGGAAATACGCAACGTACTTTGTGTGTACGCGCGCATGTGCATGTGTGTGTATATGTTCTCGCGCGTGTGTGTGTGTGGGGGGGGGGGGGGGGGGAGGGTTGCGCATGCGTGTCGTTGTGTTTTTCCTCTACTCGTATTGTTTCTTCTGATTGACCATGCTTACGGAGAATTTACAGCATCGACAGAATGGCAAAGAACGACCCCAAAGCGCGCGCTCTCTATCTTTCGTATGCAAGCACCGTCTAGGACAGCGCCCCGAGGTCGTCGCTAAACGCCAAGCCCGGCCCGACCATGGTCGGCAATTCATTCGGGGTAGACGTGCCCCCCCGAAGAGCACGCAGCTCCACTACGGACAAGTCGAGCTTCCCGTCCTATCCAATATCGCGCCAAGTCATCACGCAGTCGGCGGAGCGGGTTAAAAAATACGAGAAGTAATTAGACAAACAATAAGACGAACAAATAAACAATAAAAGAATAATTAGATAAACAATGACCGCAGACATAAAACTGATAAAACTGTATTTATTTAGAGCAAGCTCTAAAGTTAAAATGTAGGAGCAGCACGATGAAAGAGTAAATATTGATGCCTGCATTACGTCAGTTTTACTAACAGGAAACTGTGCTGCTACGTCAGTTTTTATGTCGCGCTAAGCTGGCCGAGGTTTTGCACGCTGTGATTACTCGATGAGTTTCATAGTAGTTAAAAAGAAGTGGCACACAGAAATAATAAACTATAACACCCATCCTCAAGTAACACTCTCCATCGGTCCACTGGACCCCGTCCCAGTACGACGCTCCCCCTTCCGTCCTTAAATAATAATAATAATAATAATAATAATAATAATAATAATAATAATAATAATAATAATAATAATAATAATAATAATAATAATAAGACACCACCAATACAACTCTCGAAAGCTCTTGACGTAACTCTGAGAGACCCTAGACGTAGTACGTTTTGCAGGCCACGCACATTGGAGCAAAGTTTCGCTTACTTTCTAAATGTCTCGATTTTGAGTTATTTACGCACATTGTGCGTTTCAAACACGGCCCCAGCGCACCTCCGCGCTCTTCACATATCGACGTCCCGTGTACAGACGTGTCTGCGCTTAGAAACGTTCCAAGATCGCAATAAGGTTTTTAATGTTCTTAGCTTATAAATAACGGTGGAAGTAACCGACCGCGAACGCTTCCGGTTCACGGAAGTCGAGAAATAAATGTTATTTTCTCACAATTTCTAAAGTCAGCCAGTAGTGTAGGTCAGCAATGGGATAGCAGTACAGACAATTGTGCACTGAGCTTTCTAATTCAAGGATATATTGGCTGCGACGAAATTTCTTCCTTTCTCAGATTCTGTGCTACGAGTACTTTAGCAGTTAAGTGCACCTAGAAATAGCTGATGTGAGTGCCAAGCCAACTTTGCGGGTTTAACGAACCTTTATCATGAAGCGTGAAGCATCTGGAATGCTAAAAAAAATGCTCAGCGTTACGCGGATTCAGCAAAACGTTACCGCAGGAACTGACTTCTCTCTTTCACTTCCGGGACATCCAGGCACGTGTGATCGCCTTTTGCAGTTTACACAGTAACGGCGGTCACGGAGCGACTGCCAGATGATAACGCGGACTGCATCATCAGGCACGTATCCTCAATATCTAGCGCGTGCAACACCTATTCGCCGGTCTCACTCTCCAAGCGAGGCCAGATATGCGGTTCGCTAGACCCTAAATCAGGCTCGCGCAGAAGCCTTCTCGCTCGTCGGATAAAAAATAAACTGAAAAAAAAAATTGTTGATTGCTGAGACATGTCCCCGTGTACAGACCATAGAGCGAGAACGTGAAGGACATTTCCGTGGGAAACGTTCGGACTTGTTACGTTTCGCCTACAACGCGCGGTAATGCCGGCGCGGATGCAACGGACGCCGGGGCTTTGTTCAAAGCGGCGGATATTTTGGCCCGTCCGACGCCGCCGCGACGCCTACCCGCCAAGCGTGTCCAGGCGTGTTTCAGTGCCACGTGTCTTCGTGTGTGCGTGTGTGTGTGTGTGCCCTCGCTTGTCAAAGCGCGGCAGCCGGGGAGCGGAGTTCCCCGAATGAGGAGCCTGGACGTCTCTCGGCTCAACTGTTCACGCCGTCGTGTGGGTGAAGGTTGGCGATGCGTCACTACACTCGGTTCAGCAGGTCTCTCGGCCCGACAGTTCGCGCCGTCGTGGGCTCCTGCTGCGCCGTCCCGTGACCTTCATCCCGTGACCTTCCCTCCTCCCCTTTTGGACCGCGACGCCGGGGGTATAAGAGCAGCTGCCCCCGGACGCCAGGGGAGAGGCTCCGATTTGTACTGTTGAGTTACGTGCTCTCCCGTCTCTCCAATTCGGTCGACCTGACCGGCCGCTCTTTTGCTATGTTAGAATAAACAAGTTGTTCTGTTACCAGTCTTCTCTTGCTTTGCCGGGACCTTCGGATGCTTCCAGTGCCCCAGGCCGCCAGGCCAACGCTACCCTTGGGGCTTGCGACCCATTGGCAATAACGGGCGTCAGCACCGAGACCCCAACAACTCGTGCCAGCGGTGCGATTACAACATCTGGTTGCCAGCGGTGAGATCGCGCCAACGGAGGCCAGCAGCGAAGAGATGCGGTTGACTGTATGCTGAGCAGCACAACGACCATCCGGGAGCAGCGCAACGAGCCCTGTGTGATGACTGGTTGCCTGCAGCGGAACGACTGCGCTGAAGTCTTGGCTGCGAGGTTTGGTGAGTGCGGGACTTTCTTCTTCTGAGTTTTGCCAGGCTTTTGTTAGTGTTAGAAACAGAGCTGGTAATTGGGGTTGTCGTTGCTGCCGGGTTAGTTTGCGGCAAGACAATAATAGGCAGTAGAGAAAGCAGCATTCAGAGCAGCCATGGATTTGAAGTCGTTGCGCAAACCGAAATTGCTGGAGCTTGCAAGAGAGTTGGGTCTGGATGTCTCAGACAAACTCAGAAAACCAGAACTGCTAAGGGCTATTCTTGAGTTAGAAGCTGAGGAGGACGAGCTGTCGGAATGCCTTGAGACCATTGAGGAGAGGGAGCTTGAACTTAAAGAACAGAAAGAGAAAGATGAGCGTGAACTTAAAGAACAGAAAGAGAGACAGGAGCGTGAACTTAAAGAACAAAAAGAGAAAGAAAAAGAAGAGCGCGACCGTCAACACGCTTTGGAAATGAAGCGTCTCGAGTTAGAGATGGAACGCGCTCGTAATGGAAGTCAGGCACACGGTGCAGGAGAACGAGTATTGTTCAAAATGACTGACCTGATGCGGCCGTTTAAGCTTGGAGAGGACATTGGTTTGTTCCTGGTTAACTTTGAGCGAACGTGCGAGAAGCAGGGGTTCTCTCGGGAAACGTGGCCACAGCGCTTGCTCACTTTGCTACCCGGCGAGGCGGCCGACGTAGTCGCTCGCTTGGAGAGAGAGGAGGCAGAGGATTTCGACAAAGTGAAATCGAGTCTGCTAAAAAAGTACCGGCTGTCAGCGGAGGCGTTCCGTCGGAAGTTTCGGGAAAATGAGAAAGGCAGAAGTGAGTCATATACAGAGTTTGCGTACAGGCTTATGTCAAACATGCAGGAGTGGCTCAAAGAAGAGAAAGCGTTTGGTGACCACGAGAAAGTTCTGCAGTGTTTCGGGCTAGAACAGTTTTATAGTCGGTTACCTGAGAACGTGCGGTACTGGGTCTTGGATAGGCCAGACGTTAGTACGGTGGCTAGAGCCGCTGAGTTAGCCGAGGAGTTTGTGACGCGTCGGGCTCGTGGAGCTAAGGACGGTCAAAAGGGTGAATTTGGCTCCAAGTTTGAGAGGCCAAAGTTCGCGCCCATGAGAGCAAAGGGGGACACACGTAGTTCGGATGCGAGTGAAAGCAGTCCGACCGAACGTAAGGAGACGGCGGCAACCGAAGCCGAACGCAGAAAGCGGTTCGAGACGAGGCAAGCGCGCGTTTGTTATACGTGCCAGAAGCCGGGTCACTTTTCGGCGCAGTGTCCAGAAACAAAAACACAAGTCGTGTTTTTGTCTATATGCAGCACTGACGAGAACATGAAGCTTCTCGAGCCTTACATGCGAGACCTCCTCGTGAACGGGAAAGAGTGCCGAGTGCTTCGCGATTCCGCAGCTACAATGGATGTAGTTCACCCCTCTTACGTAGAACCCGATATGTTCACAGGCGAGTGCGCATGGATCAAGCAAGCAGTGGAAGCTCATAGCGTGTGTCTGCCGGTAGCAAAAGTGCTTATTGAAGGACCTTTCGGAGCACTTGAGACGGAGGCCGCAGTGTCATCTATGCTGCCCCCCCAGTACCCGTACCTATTTTCGAACAGGTCCGATCACCTCCTGCGCGAGAAGGGGCTTTTGTTTGGTGAGGCTAGCGTTCAGGCCTTAACCAGATCGAAGGTTCGGGAGCTCGCTGCAAAGGCGGTAGTTGCGGGGCCGACGTTGTTGAACGATGAGAAAGGGTCAGAGGCGCAGCAAGCTAGTATTCAGAGCACGCCCGAACGGGATAAAATTGAGCCTGTAGCGTTAAAGGCACCAGATACTGGAGAGGAAATTCCCGATGCGGGAAAGTTAGAAGAGCTTCCGGTCGAGCTTCCGGGACTAGGCTCAGTGACGAACAGGAAAGACACCGATCAAGTCATTAGTGACTTAATAAGTAAAGCATCGCTGTCGCCTGAGCAGAAAACAGAACTACACCAGCTCTTACAAGAGTTTCAAGGTCTGTTCTCTGAGAGGCCTGGTAGGACTTCTGTCCTTACTCATCACATAGAACTTACCTCCCCTGAGCCAGTACGATCCAAGGCGTACCGGGTGTCACCCCGCCAGAGCGATATTATGGAGGCTGAGGTAACGAAAATGCTACAGCTCGGTGTTATTGAAGCGGGTGAGAGTGATTATACCTCCCCTTTGATTTTAGTTGAGGTACCGGGCAAGGAACCTCGTCCTTGCGTCGACTACCGCAGGCTTAATTCCATCACTAAGGATCAAATTTATCCGATCCCTAACATCGAGGAGCGCCTTGAGAGAGTGAGTAGCGCTCAGTTTATTTCCACCCTAGATCTTGTCAGGGGTTATTGGCAGGTTCCACTTACAGAAGAGGCTAGTAGGTATGCGGCATTCATTTCACCAATGGGGACATTCCGTCCTAAAGTTTTGAGTTTTGGTTTGAAGAACGCGCCATACTGTTTTTCAAGCCTCATGGATAAAGTGTTGCGGGGACAGCAAGAATTCGCTTTACCGTATCTAGACGACGTAGCGATATTCTCCGCATCCTGGCCGGAGCATATGGCGCACTTGCGGGCAGTGCTAACCCGCCTGCGCGATGCGGGCTTGACAGTCAAGGCTCCCAAGTGCCAGTTAGCACAGGCCGAGGTTGTCTACCTCGGACACGTGATTGGTCGGGGTCGTCGCCGCCCCTCTGAAATAAAGGTGGCCGCTGTGCGAGACTTCCCGCAACCGCGCACGAAGACCGATATTCGGTCGTTCTTAGGTGTCGCCGGCTACTATCAGAGGTACATTCCCAGGTACTCTGATATCGCGGCTCCCTTGACGGATGCTCTAAGAAAGACAGAGCCGCAAACAGTCGTCTGGGATGAGACGAAGGAAAGAGCTTTTAGCGTCCTAAAGAGCGCCCTAACAAGCCAACCTGTGCTACGATCGCCCGACTACACAAAAGGGTTCGTTGTTCAGTGTGATGCTAGTGAGCGAGGCATGGGCGTTGTACTGTGCCAACGGGAAAATGGAGAAGTAGAACACCCCGTCCTGTATGCTAGTCGTAAGCTGACCAGTCGTGAGCAGGCGTATAGCGCCACCGAGAAAGAGTGTGCGTGTATCGTGTGGGCCGTTCAGAAATTGTCATGTTACCTAGCTGGCTCGAGGTTTATCATTGAAACGGATCACTGCCCTCTCCAATGGCTGCAGACCATCTCTCCCAAAAATGGCCGCCTCCTGCGCTGGAGCCTCGCTTTGCAACAATATTCCTTTGAGGTGCGTTACAAAAAGGGGAGTCTCAACGGTAACGCCGATGGCTTAAGTCGAAGCCCCTAACGTGGGAATCAGCCTCAAAATTGCTTGTTACTGATGTTTTTCTTCCTGAGGCAGGATTTTTTTTTAACCTATTGCTTTTGTGTTGTGTTTCAAAGTGATGATGTGCTTTTTAGTGCAATTTTTCCGATTTGTGGACGCGTTCTGAGTGCTGCTAAACTACTGTAAGGAACTAGGCAGCAGTAAAGAAAGGGGAAAGAGCCTGGCAGGGCTTAGTGAGGGTTGTGCCGTGCTTGCTGACTGAGCGGTTGACTTTCAGGCGTGGTTCTAACGCTTGCCGGAAACGAGAACAAAAATGTCAACTCTCCCGAAGTCACTTTGCAGTGTCCTGTGTGCACCTGAACGTGAGAACGAGGCCTTCTCTGTGCACTGCGCTCAAGAAACGCCAAAGGACGCCCGACTTCGGTTATGAGCATCATCGAGCGACATCCCTCCGGACAGCGGATGCAGTCCCCTGACCTTCGGGATCTCCTTCCCCCGGCGGGGCGGTCTGTTACGTTTCGCCTACAACGCGCGGTAATGCCGGCGCGGATGCAACGGACGCCGGGGCTTTGTTCAAAGCGGCGGATATTTTGGCCCGTCCGACGCCGCCGCGACGCCTACCCGCCAAGCGTGTCCAGGCGTGTTTCAGTGCCACGTGTCTTCGTGTGTGCGTGTGTGTGTGTGTGCCCTCGCTTGTCAAAGCGCGGCAGCCGGGGAGCGGAGTTCCCCGAATGAGGAGCCTGGACGTCTCTCGGCTCAACTGTTCACGCCGTCGTGTGGGTGAAGGTTGGCGATGCGTCACTACACTCGGTTCAGCAGGTCTCTCGGCCCGACAGTTCGCGCCGTCGTGGGCTCCTGCTGCGCCGTCCCGTGACCTTCATCCCGTGACCTTCCCTCCTCCCCTTTTGGACCGCGACGCCGGGGGTATAAGAGCAGCTGCCCCCGGACGCCAGGGGAGAGGCTCCGATTTGTACTGTTGAGTTACGTGCTCTCCCGTCTCTCCAATTCGGTCGACCTGACCGGCCGCTCTTTTGCTATGTTAGAATAAACAAGTTGTTCTGTTACCAGTCTTCTCTTGCTTTGCCGGGACCTTCGGATGCTTCCAGTGCCCCAGGCCGCCAGGCCAACGCTACCCTTGGGGCTTGCGACCCATTGGCAATAACGGGCGTCAGCACCGAGACCCCAACAACTCGTGCCAGCGGTGCGATTACAACAGACTTTTTTCGCTGGGTGATAGCAACATTCACACGATACACGTTAGCCGTGGTTCGCGCTTTTCTTTATCATTGTGGAAGCACTCGACGAAGTTCGAACAAAGAGAAAGCGTAAGAATAACTCTGTAGGTGGGACGAGTAGTCGCGGCTTCGTTTTTGCCGTCTGGCTTGCGTTTGGTATCGTTAGATGAAACGAGTCGCGCAATAAAACGCGTGAATCACTGAATAGCTGCTTTGCAACAACAGCCGATCCGCTGTCTTCCCTTGAGCCTTCCGAGAAAACTGAAAGCTTATGGCCAAAAATTAATAGATATGGTTCGAAGGCTGCGCAAATTTGCAGATCACTGCGGTCTTTAGCTATAAACCAGAAAGGGGCTGCTTGTTTGCTTAAGATAACGGGACAGACTAAATCTGCCAACCAGCTGGCTTGCTGGTTGGATCATTTGAAACTCTGGCAGATAATGCAGCCAAACAGGTTCGACAAGTAGGTTGATTTAGTCACACGTTTAACGTCAAAAAGTGAGTGAGCGATGAAAACGTCTCTATTAAAAGCTATATGAATAAATGAAAAAAAGAAAACAAAGGATGAGAAAATTAATTTACGCACAGCTTCAGGGCCTAGGCATCAAATGAAACCATAAAGCTGGTTGCTCTTTATAAACCCAATGAATATGGTGTAGGCTGGCTCGCTGCCCTATGAACGCTAATCTTTATAGTCCTCTCGTCGTATGCACCACGGTGAGACAGTTACTGGAGGGCTTGCTGCCTCTGGGCCGTTCTCTCTTTTGTGGAGGATTGGCTGCAGGAATGCTCTTTACTTTTCGCCATCGACAGGTCGCAGCTGCGGTTATCGTAAGAACGTCCAAAACTAACAAAGGTGCTATCAGTTGCACCGCATTGAGGACTCTCGATGAACTTTGAGTATTTGAGGTTCTTTACTGTGAGTTCAGAGTACGGTACACGAGCATTCTTGAATTTAGCCCTAGCCAGAATGCTGCCAGCGCGGCAGCGCACGGGACCAATGTCCTCGTGTTGGGCAGCTGATAAATAATCGGCCATGAGCCACTTGAGAGGGCCTCGTGGAGACGAAGCGCAGTCTTATATATATAAAAAATCACCTGTGGCAGATAGCGCAGATAGTGCAGTTCGGCCCGTTCAGGTGGATTACCTGAATAGGCAGGCGTTACTTGCGCGACAAATCGCAATGTCCATGTGCAACTGCAAAAGTCAACTCGCTCTCTAGTTAAGTCATGTTTGCTTAGTAGAAATCGTGTGATTAGCACCACTTCCAAGATATGAGGTCTTAAAACGTGCTGTGACATACAGTGGCGCTGCAGTTTCTTTACCAAAAGCTTGCGTCAAGCAGTTCAGAATGACCTTAACTGTAACGCCAATGCACTCGTTTAGCAAACTGGAAATAGTCTCTAAATTGAAAAATTAAGCACTTATCGTAAGTAAGTAGGCTGTCTAAAGTGCCATGCTTTGTATAATGTCATTTTATAACCTTGTTTATTTCCAGGATTTGTTTTCTCTCGTTTGTGGTGATTTAATACCTGCAGTGCAAGTACGTATCTTGCTTGTTTAGCAACTGCGCACCGATGCGAAGGTAGGCTACACAAGAGCCGACTATCGCAATACATAGTTGAGAAATACGCACACGTATGTCGCAAACAAACAGGCATACTATATCTACAAAGATCTCTGCAATAACTCATGGCGAATAAAAGAAAAACAAACTAACCAGAAAAAGAGACCGATATGTAGCTGCGTTAATTACGGGAGGCACTTGCAAACTTCTTTGTTCTTTTGTGTCCAGCTAGTGTAGAAATTTGAGCCTCTGCCAAGTTATACGTCGCCCACCCCTTGCGTCGTGGCTACCACTTGCTTAGTTTATTGGCTTCCACGTCTTAGTGAGAAATAGTACTGAAAGGCAAGGTAGGGAGGTTAACCATATGGCTGAAGTTTGAAAGCCACAAGAATGCGGGAACTGTTCATTGCAAACTATCTCTATCCACGTACCATTATCCAACTAGTCGTTCTAATGAGAAGCACCAAATAAATTTCCGAGTATAAGCCCTCTTAGCCAACGAGGACATAGCAATAAGGTGTCGTCGCGGGATTTCGGCCGGTTGAAAATAGTAGCCATAGAAAGAGATCGAGGAAGTGCAAGACGTAAAGTGCACTTCTTCGGTGTGTTTTCTGATATTTGAGTGTCCCGCTTTCGGTGCGGACCGCATGTGGCTAGTGAGAGACTATCATCTTCTTGGCCTGCGCTATACGACACTCGATGAATGTTTCTACCCCAGTGGTTGTGCGTCTCGACGTGACCAGGCTCATCGCGCTCTACTTACTTTTCTAGAGTTAACTAACTTAGGTTCACCTTTGTAGCGTCGAACGACAGAAAGCTGAGCTAGTTGGTAAGGATTCATAATGCAATGTCTGCACGCCATTACCCCCTTTTTTGCATTATGTAGCGTCGATACTATTTCTTCCATTTACCATTCTGTCGTTGCGTGACATTCAGTGACCGGCCCTACAGTGTGTGATCTGTACTGTGTGTTCTACTTTATTCTTCTAGATTTGTCTTGTTGCTCTTTCTTTCCTCTTTCTTCCCCTCCTTCCTATCTTCCATTTCTGTGTGACTGTCACCTCCCTTCTGAAGAGTAGGCAGGCGTTGTGCCCCTTCCGGTGGCAGTTGCCGGCCTGCTCCTCACTTTCCCTTTCCTGTTAGACGTATATATGTTTTCAAAACAAATAATAATAATAATAATAATAATAATAATAATAATAATAATAATAATAATAATAATAATAATAATAATAATAATAATGAGAAGGCCAAGCCCATACACCAAAAGTTCTGCGCGCTTCTAGGAATGTGTTTCAAAGGGGTCATGATACCCATAACCCATATTTTTTCAATAAATTTTGAGTTGCTCTTCACCACCAATCACTGCAGCGTTTCTGCTGTGTAGTTTCTGGTAATGCAGCTTTTCATCGGCGAGGGGGCATTACTTTCGTAAACAACGTATACCACATGTTTAAGCCTAATCGCGAAGCTCTTACTAAACAAAAGTCAACATCTCCGTGCGTACTCCGCAAATGTCTATGAACTTTTGGTTCGAGAAGGTCTTGTCGCTTTATCCCGTACCTTTGTGTAGGCAGCAGCGCTTCGCGAAAGTAATGGGAGACGAGACTTTCCGCCTTGTCTTACACTCCTGCGTGACTTTATACTGAGAGACACTGAGCGATACGACTTTGTTTCTCCGAAACAAGCGCGAACTCTGTGCGCTTTGATCGAGCGCCCGTGGCTGGAGCAATCGCGGCTCATGAGTACCTGCTTACACACACATTTAATGGCACCGCAGGTCACGAATGAATCCCTTTTACTAGTAGATTTGTAACACGATACAGTCGACCAGTTATTATGTGCTTGCGAATGAGACAGTGAAGAATGTGAAATGCTCGCACATTTATCTTTTGGCCCTTCCGTTTTCCGTAGCGTAATTCCGACCAATTGACATTTCGTTTCACTGACGCCGCAGGAGTGCATGCGGGCCACCCTGCCTTCGAACGTCCGAGTAGCCATGCATCGCTGATGATGCGCTACGCCCGAAAAATCATGCTTCGTGGTAGGGCTGGCTGAGAATGAGAAGTATGTCAGCCATCCGTTTCTCTGGCTGTGCGTCGGTGGTAGATTCAATAAAGGAAAATAAATCTGGGGTCCTATGTGCCAAAACCACTATATCATTATGAAGCACGCCGTGAGTGTGGACTACGAATTAATTTTGACCGCCTTGGGTTATTTAGCGTGCGCCCAACGAACGGTACAGTAGATCTTTTGCATTTCGCCCGCACAGAAATGCGACCCCAGCGGCCGATATTTGATCCCACGTGGGCGCGCTTAACAGCGCCACGCGAAAGCCACTACGCCACCACGGCGGGTAACAAAGTAAAACACTAGTTGCTCGTGCTGTCGTGTTTACCTTGATAATGTAACAATCTTAATCACATAAATCTTGGGTTGCTTAGTTTGAACACTGTAAAAACTGACGTTGACATTGACGCCTTATTGCTCTTACTGCGGCTTCAAATTACGTTTTTTTTTAATGAACGCGGAAGAGAAAAAACATAACCGAATATATTTCTTATACGAGATCTACTGCCCCATATTGTTGCGACAATCTTCTTTCTGCCAATTTTCGAGCTTTTGTATACGCTAGCGTTTCTTTTACTTCATTGTTGTGCTTAGCTGTACCTTTGTCGTCATTGGAGCGAAGGACGTGTTGACGTTTGCAACAAGCTTGGGATGCTGCTAATTTCATTCGTGTTCTTGTGTTCCAAGTCGCACGTAATTATAGCTCGCAGTGCTCTTACTATAAGGAATGCACCGCTTTTAACGTGTGTGAGTTGAAATACTTCACAATTTTTTGTTTGTTCCGTTTATTGTTTGTTGGTTTGCTTGTTTGTTTGGCAGGTTGTTTGGCAGGTTGTTTGGTAGTTGTTCTTTTATTGTTTTTGTTTGCTTGTTTGTTTGCTTTCATGTACTTCATGTGATCTACGATTTGCTTCCTTATTGTCGACCACTATAGGAAAAGCCGCAAGGCACGTTTTCAAATCTTTCAATATCATCACTTCATTCAAATTAAACAGATACACCTTAGTGCCTGAGAAAACATTTGGTAGTTGCAGCTCATGTACAGCCGCAGATTTATTAAATCCTACGCCACGAGCCACTTCTACAACTTTTTAACTATTCAAGCTGCACGAACCCAGGACAGAAAGACAGCGTGCCTGCCTATTTAAAAAAGAAAATCACAACTCCGCATATACAGATGCCACTGTAAAAATGTTTTAAAGGGACCCTGAAACGATTTTGGCGATTTTCTACAAACGTACTGAGTCGTTAGAGTAGTTCCTTCTGATCATTAATTGACACATCTAAGTGCTCTGCATAAAGCGTGTAATTTATTATAAGGTTTTAAAAATGCACATCGCTGTCGATCGCAGCGCACTGCTCGGCGGAGTTTTAAGCCGCCCCTACCCATATGATGCAAATAACCCATATGACGTCACGTGGGCGAGCTATCTGATTGGCTGACCAGGGCGCGGGATCGATAATTTCTCCAACTTTATGGTAAACAAATGATCTTCGTAATAGTTGGAATGTTAGTTAATTTGTTTTTATAAAGAGAAAGTAGCAGAAAGAGAATGCACAAGAACAATTTTTCAGTACACTTAAGCACTTCCGGCACACAGCAAGTGTCGTCTGCTTGTGTTACTACGTACTCCATTTTGACGAGAGCTCCGCGGTCAGAGCACTATGATTCGACTTTGTTGCCTTGTGGACTGCAAACGTAGTGACTGGCAATATGTCAAGCTGCGACATCGTGTCCCTCTGCAGGGCAGCGTACGAGCGAACTGGCTGCTGCGAATCGGACTGCCGCTATCCGATCGGCGCCAGGATTTGCGCGTTTGTGGCCGTCACTTTACACCGGAAGATTACTAACGCACTAGCGTTTCGCGAGTCCCATATTAGGGCAAACGTAAGCGCAAGGTATATAGCGCAAGGGGACAGGGTCTGGCCGCTTGACTGTGCCGTAACGGGATGAGCCGAGATGAGCAGAAGGGCAAATGTGAATGGTCTGCACGGTGCAGCCACCTGGTGGCATAGAGCTCAACCATACACAGTAGCAGCAACGAAGTGTATTCTTCTCTGCTGCTGGTGTGTATTTTTCGCAGGAGTGTAATCATCAACACATTGTTTTTATAAATGTTTAAAATGTTTTACACTTGGTTAGAGCAATATTAGCGCTGTGTTTGGCTGGTTAAGCGCTGCGCCAACAAGTGTCTGGACCGTGCAGACCGATCAGGCCGCTCACGTACGTCTGCGCCAAAGTTCCTTCATCAGCTTGAGTTTATGCCTCCAGTCATTTGCCGATATGACCAGCTTGCCTGTGGCTAACGGAATACCAGACACGTTCGGCGCTACGACAGAATTCTCGCAACGCACGCTGCTTCGATAGCTCTCGCTTGGGGTCGACAGCCAAGCGGCTAGCGGAGAGGTTTCGCGCGGGCGGGGGCGGGCTTCAAAACAACCGGAAGTGGACGATGTGACGTCGCATCGTGACGCAGGACCAGTGAAGGCGGAGCTTAGCCCCGCTCGCTCGGCGAACGAGTTGAGGAGGAAAAGCATGGCTGGGGAGGAGGGTAACTTCTAATCGCTTGTAGCTCCATTAATACGTAACGCTTCACTTAAATTGTGGTGCGAATGTTCTACTTAAGCTGTACCCTACGCGTCTACAAAATTTGTCCGAACCGTTTCGGGGGCCCTTTAATATCACACAGCACACTTTTGCAAGAGCATAGAGGGCTTGGCGTGTCCGAAGGTGAAACGAAGAAACGCGGTCGCTGAAACGTGCGCGGCGCCGTTCGCGTGATTCGACGGTCACGTGATTCTCCGGCGAATCATTACCGCTTGAACAGCCGATTGACACACTGTGACACACTGCGGCTTAAGCTACGTCTAGTGTTGCTTGAGCCACGCCAACCTCTGCATTTACGCAATGACCTCTTAAAACGTTATGTGGCGTTGTTCTCTCGTCTGCAAGTTTTTGTCATGCTTGACTTAAGCATTCACAAAAATGTCACGGACGCGGGGTGCATCAGCTTAGCCTGCTGTAGGCTACGTGAGCGCGAAAGAAACGGCCTCCGAATGTTAAATTGTCTTGCCACTCGAGAACGTGAGAGCGCAAGTACGTGTTTTACTGCCACAAGCTGCGTCATGGCGATACTGTCGTGTGAATTTATTTGTGTGGGTTTTAAGGAAGACTGCTCGATATCCTCACTCTCAGTATTGCTCGCGGAGTAAGCGCTGCCGAAATACCGGCTTATGCATAACGAAGCGGAGTGGGTTTACTTAAAAGGGGCAAAAATTTCAAGAAAGAATGTGTGCGGTGAGATTATTAATATCAGAAAATAAGTTTTCTGATGCGTAAAGCAAAAGAGAGTATGGTGCACTATAAATCTTTAAGTTGGAAAGCAACATTGCTGATGTCCGATGGCTACGTATTGCGACTACTAAACTTCAGGTGATCAGTTTCCACACGTTGCAACTAATCCGTATGGAAGGACATGCAGTCACCATGTATCAGTGGCTGCCGTCAACTCAATGGAATAAAATAGATATATAAAAGTCCGTTGGCACACAGCATTTCAGTAGGATCATGCCATGAAGAAGAGTCGCCGTATGTAGCGGATCACGCCCAGCATGACGTCTTTGTCCTTCGGCATTCTCTTCTTCATGCATACCTACGGAAAGAGGAGTGAAAAGCACCAATTTAAGTGCACTGGACGTTCATACAAGGCGTAGAATGATTAAGAATAGCTCATGTGGAGTGTTCGTGTGTACTCACGACATAAGCACTGCTCGAACTACAATAGATTCTTGACTGTCTAGAGCATTTTGCAGCATATAGATTGGCAAAATGTATTAGTAATGTCAGTTGTTTGAATTTGTAATTTGCAAGCTGCGTGGTATATAGTAGTCTGAAATATTACCTTACATGCATAGATAACTATCGTAAACTGTTTAGCGGCGGGCGAACAAGGCCATAAGTGTTATCGCAAGATGGCTTCGCAGCTGTCTTCTCTATTGGTTGACTGTTGATTACTTCAGGTTTGTATCGCCCTTTGGCAGCCCTTGTCTTGCTTCGACGATCTGAACTGTACGATTGTAGCACTTGAGTAAATGAGTACATTTAGACATTCGCCTTTCGATGAATTAAAAAAAAAAGAAAAAGAGGGGAACTGCGGCGAGTGTTCTTATCCGGTAAGTGCGAAAGGCAATGTGCAAGAAGGCGAGATTTTTTAAAATTCTGTGACTGAGGATCTGCACAGCTAAATATGTCTATTTTTTTAGCAACAGGTTGCTCTCTCATGCCGTCGTAGGAGGAAGATTGATTATCCCCTCCCAATTATTACTCAAAATATACTGGAATGAAGTTTGCTCGCAAAATGATTCATTTATTTTATTGCACGTCAGCTTACCCTAGTTTCCCTTGTAATCTTGTCGATGTTATTGCTCAGTTCCTCGCCGAGAAGATCCTGGAAGGTCAAATGTAGGCACAGGTGTGGCTCACCAAGCAGAACGAATGTTCGTGCATAAGCCCCAATCTCGTCTGGATTACACTCACTCACTCACTCACTCACTCACTCACTCACTCACTCACTCACTCACTCACTCACTCACTCACTCACTCACTCACTCACTCACTCACTCACTCACTCACTCACTCACTCACTCACTCACTCACTCACTCACTCACTCACTCACTCACTCACTCACTCACTCACTCACTCACTCACTCACTCACTCACTCACTCACTCACTCGCTCACTCACTCACTCACTCACTCACTGCATTCAAAGCATGCCAGCTTGTGTACAGAAGCACTTACAGGGCGCGTTGCGACAACCAACAAGGCGTATCTTCGGTAACAGTCCACAATTTTGTCTTGAAACAACGTCATGTTCTGTAAGAAAAAAAAAAAGTGTTAAGGAACTCCCTAATGCGAATTTTGAGCGTAACTCGATGCGTGTTTTCATTTCGCGACATATTGAGGCAAATAATTTGAGTCCCAAATCACCGCACCGACTGGCAGTGGGCCAGTGTCGCCAGCCCCTTCGCAGAGAGAGGGGCAGCATGGGGACGCTCGCAGGATGAGCGGCAGCGGAGTCAGTTGTGGAAGAAGACGACGACGAACACGAGAGCAGTGGCACGAGCACGTTGGCGCGGTTGCGCCGAGGTACGCCGACGCCCAACCCAGGAATGGGTGCCTAAGAGCTGCGCTCTAAATAATTAGAGCTACTTGATTTCTGAACCAAGCTAGGTGGCCGCAGGAGCGGATTATGGTGACTGCACTAAGAAAAGTAAAAGGGGTAACAGAGAAATATGCATTTAGCACGTTGTCGGTGACGGCTTCAGCCGGCGCGAATATGGCGGAGTCACTTGCAGCGTTACTTGCTCGTTTGAAAGGCACATGCACTGATGCTTCCTTTCGTGGTGCTGCCTGGCTCGGCTGGTTGTGCTATTTTCGGTTGATGCAGATGTTTGTCATGACGCATTTACGCCCAGTTCCCGTGAAACGCTGCCTAGACATCAAGTCCCCGCCGCGTACTAAAGAAAAATTGAAATTCAAACTCTTGAAGGTTTCCCTCAGAACCACATGCTTAAATGGCCAATCGCCAAGAGTTTGTTCATGAGTCAAACATTCCTACGCGTTCTTGCATCTGTGAACGTCAATGACCGCTTCAATAATCAAGACGCGAGCTACAGCAAGCAAAGAAGAGCTGAAAGGGCAAAATTTTTCATGCGTTCTATGTTTTCTATGTTCTATGTTTTCATGCGTTTTATGTATTCAACATTAGCTAGAAGTTTTTTTTTAAAAGTCGCAGTTTTGCCCGAAAGGCGAAGCATCGATTGCAATAGCAAATTAGTAGACAGCTATGTGAAGTAAGGGTACGAGTTTTATCGGCCGTATAAATTTGGAAATTCGCTTACTAATTAAATTAACAAGCATGGTGTCACGCGCGCACAAGCAAACCTGAACACATCTCTCTGGATGACCGCGGAAACTCGCTGTCAGAACGCAGCAGGAGCTAGCGAATTTACCTTCGTGCTGCCTTTCGCTTCCACACCAACTCAGCGGCGCCAAGATAGCGCACACAAAGCTAGCGGCCTTCGGTGCTCCTAGATTCTGTCCCCATCGCGGAACGCTTTCAAGGCCCCCGATAGTAAATGTAAAAATTAAACGCCAGATGTAAATGTCAATAAACTTGCACTTACCGTCAGAGAACAACTACACAAGCCTAAAAACATAATCAGACAAGAATATGTATAAATATGTATCTATATATTTTAAGCGAACTTACGTCACTGTACTTCTCAACCACTGCGTAGCAGAGATGTGTGACCAGGCAAAAACGCTCGACGACCTGAGTAAAGGCGACATGGCAAGAAAGAAAAATTGTTTTGAAGGAAACGTGTGGACTGCTCTCTTTTATTATTATAATTTTATTATTCAAACGGGACTGCTCTCTTTTATTATTTTAATTTATGTGAGCTTGAGCTCACACAAAGTCGAGTAAGTACTAAGCCCATGACGGTCTAAGTGATGAGAAATGGAGTGAAGGGGAGAGGTAAGTGGCCCACCACACTTTCAAAAAGAGTTCGTCAATGGCACCAATAGTTTTACCATATTTGAGCTAAGAAGAATAGGCATAATATTGTCAAGATTGTAGCCAGGGGCCCTATAACGTAAAACTATTCCAATATGTTTTTATTCCAATCTCCTGACGCCAAATTTGTGTAACCGCCGAAACAAGCATCGGGCGGTGACCAGCAGGGTTGTCTGAACGGACCAATCGAACGCTCCACTCGTTTATAGGAGGCAACATTTGTTTGCTTTAAAAACGAATAACATCTCCTACAGTGAGCGGCTTGTCTTATCTAATTTCCTGACAAGAGGCGAGGAGCGCGCTCAAGCGGAGAGGGATTCGATGGGGACGATCCAGTGCACTTAAAATCGATAACCGGATGAAGATGTCGAGGGTGGCGCCGGCGTCTGCGATTGGCCCGCTTTCCCTTACTTGGCTTGAGGTGGCTGGTCGAAAATCGCGGCGGCATGCGAATTGGCAGAGCGAGGTCGTAAACGCGCCGAAAGTGCTTGAAAACGTTACACGACCACGCAAAAAGGTGTATTGTACGCAAATAAACCAATACTCTCCGGCAGGTGCGAGTAGCCAGTGCCTGAGCGATCGGCGGCAGCCATCTTTTATTACTTTAGGGATGGGGCAGCCTGCAGATATTCAGAAAAAAAACTCAGTTTTGTTTGGCATATTAATGTACTTTTAACGCGCACACGTAACTTTAACGCAGTGAGTTTTCGCGGTTTTGTGACATCGCATGACAGGCAGGTGAAGTAGGTGCAGCCCGAAAACTTTTCACCAGTAGCCGAAGGTTAATGGCCAAAAGGCGTCGAATCAGAAATAACTATTTTTTAGTTCGGTCCAAAGATGCCTAATCAGTGTGTACGCGTCATGTCAGATGGGGAGATATCGCGGTTTTCATGACGTCGCGTGATGTTGCGTTCTCCAGGGTAGCGTACCCCACCGCTGCCGACCAGTTATTGCGACGCCGGTTAGTCGAAGCTCGACCGGCGTTACTATTGGGTAGCGTGGCACTGTCGGCAGGCTGCAGGCGTCCGGTAGACCATGGCGATCAGGCAGGGACGAGACAATTTCTAGTGCGAAACGCGCTGTTTATTCAATGGTTGGTAAAGGATAAGATGAAGGGAATGAAGTGAAAAGTACATTGCGGGGCCCTCTAAATAGGACCACTAAAATCGTAGGCGGGTTCTTGCTCAGGTCAACGTCACGTGACATGCACTGAGTCCCACGGTGCTTGGCGGCGGCACCCACTTTCCCAGGACGATGTTTTCCCGAGCTTGCCTCCGCTGGTGGCAACCCGCGAAACCTGGGGATCGTAGGCAGCTGATCCCTTCTCTTTCACGCGTCGTTGGTTCGCGGAAAGGGCGTCTGATTGTGGCTGGGCGGCTGATCCATTCTCCCAGCTGACGTCTTCACGAGCGCGCCTTCACTGGCGGCAGCCCGGGGGTCCTGTCTGGTTCGCGGAAAACGTTCTCTCCCTAGAGTTCGACAGTTCGCGGAAAGGATTTTCACTCACAGAACACAGGGGCCTGTGAATACTGCGAGGCGTCCGCCAGACCGGCATCCACTCGAGACAACCATAGCAAATTAGGAATCCATTCTTCGTTTCGCTTAGGCATGCAAACACACGAAGGGGCCTGTGAGTACTGCAGTGCACGTGCCAGACCGGTAACCAATCGAGACAACCACAGCAAATTAGGAATCCACCTTCCGTTTCAATGAGGCATAGTGGTTGAGCATCCTTTTTGCCCGGGGTGTTACACGCCAACCGTAACATTGTCAGACCGGCGCAGTGGGGGTGGTTCAAAAAAGCTTTTTACCAATCGCGGAGGGCTGATTGCAGAATTGGAATAGAAAAGTTTGGCATAGCTTTACGTTATAACATCCCAGCTCCTTGTTCCTTAAGCACCGGAACTATTTTGGCGGTTCTTCGTTCTGGATGAATCCAAGCATTTTTTAGAGAATAATTCACCGCGTTCAAGAGGTCTTTAGGAGACCTTGCAAACAAATTTTTTAGAATGGCATTGGAAATGCCGTCAGGGCCTGGGGCTGAGGTAGGCAGAGATCTTAGGATATTGGAAAGCTCTGACGCTATGACTTCCGCAAAGTCATCTGCAACAGGACTTAATGGCCCATTCGGCAAACGTGAGGTTAAGCGTTGTACTAAGCCTTTACCATGAATTCTAAAGAAACAGATATCTCGCGTGATGAAGGAATTATCGAGGCCATATTCGCTGGTGATGGTATGACCTTTATAATTTGAGATAATCTGAACCTAGATTTCTTGTTGCTGGGCTGAGAGAGCAAGTCATGATATTTATCATCATATTAGTCTTTGGCATTCTATACTGTTCTCTCGAATGTAGCAGCTGTCAACTTATAATCACTCCAGTTACTCGGACACTGATTGTAAATTAGCTTTTTCCAAGCGGCTTTTCGTCGTCTATAATCACACGTGCACACCGAGTTCCACTAAGGAGACGTCGTACTTTTATCTATGTTCACATCCAACTGAGACTTCTTAAAGAAATTCTTTAATACAGAGCAAAGTCTCATGGTTTTGATGTCATCTGGCACCGTTATCTGGAAGTTATAGACCGTTTTCAAGACATTGAAATCTCTTGTTTGACAAAAGTGCGCGCCGGAGACTCTGAAGAAACAAGAGACCATACAATATAGAACCTAACAAGCAGATGGGCACTGTTTGAGGCAGAGTCGACAGTACACCCGGAAGTCTCGGAAATTCTTGAACTGGCAAATGTTGCATCCAATGCCGATTTAGAAAGATCCTGAATAAACGTAGCTACCTTTGTGTTTAAGCAACAAAAATTTTAATTGTCCAATCCAACAATCGCTTTCCACATCAGTCCGTCTTGAAACCCGAAGACACATGATGGGAATTAAAGTCTCCGGCTATCACAGTTTCTTTCTTACAAGATTTGACCCCGGTATTAAGGTAAAGAATTTCCTGAACACATGTGGGATATGCACCAGGAAGAGCTACATCTATTGCTAGTATCTCGCACTCCGTGGACATATACTGATAGGATATTTTTGTTATGTGGCATATTTTGGTTGGTATTACGAAAGCAAGTCCTGCGGCTCTTGATGGACGGTCTAATCGAAATAAAGGATAATTTATTGTGTGAAAATCTTGACCATTTGAGAGCCAAGTTTCCTGCAAAAGAATAAGGTTGGGAGAAAATTGTGAACAAAGATATATTAAATCTGTAGCTGCAGAAATAACGTTATGGCGATTCTACTGTATACGTTTAAATACCCCATATATGATGAATTATTACCTACTTTAGAAACCACTTACTCTTAGATACTCTCTTTTAAAAGATCTGTCTTCGAAAGACTGTATTTACCATACTTTGTGGGTTTCCATTGAGGGGCAGAGCTGGGTGAATTAGGATTAGCATCTGGTCTTGGAAAAACTATCTTTAACCAACTTTTTGTTTCTTCAGTGCGGGACAGAGATTGATTAATTATCATTAGGTGACCTTGTGCGTTTAAGTGTCGGAAGATACATTTCTACACCCTAGTTGTTTTCAGACACTGATCCAGAGAAGCATCCGTTGTCGGTCTGCTAAGCTGAAGTTCATGGCCTTTTATTTTAAGTGTTTTCCACAATAACTGGCAAAGTATCGATCAGCTGTTCAACGTTCGACGTAAGAGGATGATTAGGAATCTACGAGCTAGCATTGCAACTCGCTGCAGAACCGAAAAGCGGAATCATCTGGGATGTGAACACTTGAGCTAGTCTCCGACAGGCTTGATGTTAGTCGTTCAATAGATTTTGACACCGCCTTTTGTACCACTATCGCAATAGCATCTATAAGGGTTAAGTCTGTAACCATTTTCTGACGGGCTGTCACTCCTGCATATCCCTTAAGTCTTTCTCGAACCTCAGCAACACCATCAACATCAATGAAGCTTCAACAGAAACAGAAACAGCATCGTTACACAGGAAGAACACTTTGTCGTCTTATTTAACACCCCAAGGCAACACTGGGCTAACTTAAAAAGAGCGGTATAGTGAAGGGATAATATTAATTTGGACCGCCTGAAGTTTTTCAATCGTGTAACTAAATATTAGCCTATGTTTTCACGCAATTATGCTCCCACGGTAGCTTCTAGACGTAAATATGATGGGCGGCCTCACTTAGGGGGCTGCTCTGGCCATACCTTGTAAAAAGCACCAGTGTCAATGTTGTACTTGAGCAGTAAATGGCGTCCGCAACGACCCAAGAATTCGGCCCCAATAGAAGCACTACGGACACTCTTCACGACGCCTGCACAAAGGTTGCGCAAACTGTTGCCGAAGGAGAACACTGCCATGGTTACAAAATTGATACTGCAGAAACAGTTAACACTTTCTAAGCGAAAAGACATCAGCAGAGAAACCTGTTAAAGTTAAGCACCCAGCGCAGCTAATGTATACGGACTTAATCCTTCCACATAAACACGAATTATAGCAAGGCAATGAATTGACTGTTCAAGTGATAAAATTAAATTTTGAGATGCAAATCGAGAACAGCGCAGCGGCTAGGCCAAATAAGAAACAAATATATATCGAATGATTCTGTTTCAGGATAAAAACAGGAGCAGGTAGAATCGACGCTCCCGATTAGATAGTTTAAGATCAAGTTGAAAGAGAACGATGATAAGTTTTCGCTCAATGGGTGACTTTTGTTACGGATATTGCCAGGAAAGCCTTGTAAGATATTATCACGAAACGCTTGCTATATTAAACCAAGAAAGCACAAAAACGTGGGTAAACGCAGACAAAAAAAAAAAAAAAAAAATCGACAGCATGTTACACTCCTGTAACACGTGAAGGTGAAAGACTGCTGTACACGTGGTAATGCATTATATCCGATCGGAGAGGTCAGACTTCTTGCAAGACATAACGAGCTGCAGTGGGAAGTAAAGTGTATTGCGCTGTAGGTCGATCTCCTCAACGACGCATGCGAGCACCTAATGCAGTAGGTAAAGGTACTTTCGTTCTCTCATTTTTTTTCGTATTTATCTTTTCTTTCTTTCCTTCTTTCTTCATTTTTTCCTTTCTCTCTCTCTTTCTTTCTTTCTTATTTTTCTTTCTTTTGTTCTCGGTTTCTTTGTTCCCTCTTTCTTTGTTCTTTCGTTCATTTTTTCCTTCTTTCGTTCTTTCTTTCTTTCGTTTCTACTTTCATATTCAGCCATCGCATCTTTGGATGCTTACGGGGGTATGAGCCATTCGAAATTATGTTGGTATGATCGAGCTATTGCTGATGGTGATATTTTTTGCGCTACTCGTCAACTTTTTTTGTATCACTGGACCTGACGCCGCTTATTTTTCTGTGAGCAATTTGTTGCTTGTGAGGAATTCTGTGAGCAATTTGTGAGCAATTTTCGTTGCAATTTCTGTGAGCCATTGCAACGAGCTACTTAAGGCTTTCACCTTAATAATAAGAGGAGGCGCTTTAAGGTAGCGGTTCGGCGTGTATACAATAACAGTCTAACCAACCCCCATTAGCGCGCCTTGTTGTCAAGGGAGTAGTGAGGAACACAGAGAAAATCTGGACGTCCGCACCTCTTCTGATTTCATAATTCTATGGCGACGCGCCCCGATGACGCTAAATCTTGCAGTGATGTCACGAGAATGGCAATTCGGTAGCACCGCACAGCGTCATAACTCGGAACTTAGTACTAAAGATTTCCGGAGTGCTGAGAGTACTATGCGATGAGACCGAAGGCAAAGCGTAGCGCATATGCAGTTAAGTACATGGCACGTAAATGTATGTCATCAGGTGTTTACCTGATGACATAGGCTACACACGAAAGTTTAACGAGCCATTTCGATTACATATACTGCCGACGGAATTTTTATGATCCAAATTGATGCGACACATCGGCATTCTTCATGCGCAAGAAGTGATTTTTTGTGGGCACGGGAAACGCAAGCTACGAAAACCACAAACGGGATTTTCAATGGCAAAACAACGCCGAACGCCACCGAATCAAGCGGCTTGGTGCCACGTACACCAAGTGCCTACTACAACAGCAACAACGAGCTTCTATTTATTTTTTTTCGGGAGATTTTCGTGCGAAGATTGAAGGTGAAGGTTTACTTTTGCTTCTATTACAGAAACGGGAGCAGGAGCAAAAGGCTACAAAGGCCTCACAAATGGCTCGCGCTCCTGTTGGCATTCAGCACTCTGCTAGATAATGTGAAATGCATTGGTGACATCGTATCAAATCAATGTTACATGTCCAGTATGGAGGTAAACATATCAAGCAATTAAAATTGTACAGGTTAGCTGCGCGAAATACAAAAGAAATACATACATTATACAATAATAATACAGATTGACTATGAATCTGTAGATACAATTTCCCGAGTCAGATAGATAAGTAACAGGGTAAACATAAATGAATTGTATAATTGAAATTAAAAAAAAGACCGTGAGAATGTGGTCCAACATAAAATGCTAAAATATACATATCATCTACATTGCATTTAGATTGCACGGACCCGCACCATTCTGTCGTAGCTCCTCAGCACTACACTCGAAGCTGCCCGCTTTGCAAACCCAGTTCTATGTTGGTGCCGCATTCATGGCCTCCCTATCTAACTTCGGAGTGCAAGTGTTTCCTCAAGTAATCCTTATTGCCTCCGGCTAGCGTTCACTAAGAAAAAACGCATCGACGAAAATTGTTCACATTTCCAGTAAGTGCAGTACCTGATTTTCGGCCGCAGGTGCTTCTAGCATCTATTGTAGCCAGAGGACACAGAGCAGCAGCCACAAGGACGAGTAAGTGCAAGCCACAAGCCATGCCACCGACCTGTTTTCTCGGCCTGTCCTCACTTTCGACAGGCAGCCATGCGTACGTGGAGTCAAGTACGCATGCACTTTCCTTATACAGTCCACAGCTCGCTGCTATACGCCTGGTCAAATACTGCTAATGCGTATCCTTCGGGAGAAAGCAGCATACCTCACTGATTTTAGTTCATTTATTTTAATCTTCAGTGTTATAAATGGAGGCGTTCATGCCTTGAAACAAGGCCGAATGGCAAGGCCAAAGACATTAAAAACCCTAGTTATGAAGTTCCAAGGCACGTGAACGGTAATACACAACAGAGGTACAGTTTTGCAAAGAGTATTAAGATTAATGCATAAGAGCGTCCGGTGTTAATTATCAAGCTCAGTTTTCATAGAGCTTTAGAACCATCGAATTTTCATATTCAACAAATCACGCAGGCGATAGACTAAACCGACTATACAGATAGCTGAAACAGCATCGACAGCAAGAGATAGATAGAAAGGGGGGAGCTAAAGTAGCATCCACGTGGGCAGAAAAAAGCACACAAAAATCTGTGCTAATCTGCGCACTGTGAAAATCGTAACGAGGAAACACAACAAGCCAACAGCGTAACGTCAAACTCAGCCGCAAACTCTCTGCATATTCACTTCACGTAGGTAAATTTACATTTATTTAAACAAACAATTTGTGCAGGCTGTGAACTGTAAGAGCGAATGATTTATTAGTGTTCTCGTGTTATCAATTGGAGTACCCTTGGTTTCTTAAAATAAAGTCTGCAGACTCATCTGTCATCGATAGACCGCTAACTTATCTAACAAAAAATTTTGTTTAGGCAATTTGTACATAGTTTACAGACGTGTTGCTGAAAATTCTTCTTTCAATAAATTGTGTAGAAATTATACGCACTATACGACGGAAAAAGATTGCTAAAAAGTCGCTTTTCTTCAATTCGTACTGATGTTCGCCAAATTCAAAGCAGATCGCAGTGCTTAGAAAAATATTACAATTAATGGTAGATAAAGAGTCTGAGGTCACAAATCACCGTACTCTGTTTATATTCCATAGACTTAGAAACAAAACATCTGTAAGCTTTCGAAGAATCTCCCAATAATCTTTTAGGGCTAGCGCCTCGTAATTACGACTTTTTCCTCGTAAACTGTAATGTTCAATATTAATCAACTTCATTACTCATACGTTGCTTCATTAGGAGTAGGCGGCCTGTACGTGTCACTCTTGAAAAGATAGTATGCGGCAAGCTATCAGGCGAAGAGGCCGCGGTGAAATAGTCTTACAGTGCTCCATAACGTGGCTTCAAAACAGTCGTCGCGAAACAGGTTTGCCTAGAACTGACGCATACAACGAATGCTCCGAAGTAACAGACTATACCACTCTGCAAAATTGCCCAAAGGGAGAAAGGGAGAAATTGCCCATCATGCGGTCTTCATACACGCACTAAGATGAATCGGTGTGACTCCACCAGATGTCGCTTGCAGTGCGGCCGTTGCGTGGGAACACACTTACTCTTCGGCAACGCAACATGTATTAATACACGTCAATCGCTCACGCACATGCCAACACATCCCTTACAATGTACTTGGGGTACCTTGTTTCCGCGTCTTATATCCTCGAACTCACGGGCATTAATGTATTGTAAAGGGCTGCTCAATCTAATGCTTTATGTGCTGCGCAAAATATCGACAATTGAATCGATAACAGCGACTATAAGAGTAATGATAACGAAGACGTACCGCGATTACACTTGAGGACGATGGTTCCAATAGTATAGTACAGCTTTCAACCACGACAGACAGACAGACAGACAGACAGACAGACAGACAGACAGACAGACAGACAGACAGACAGACAGACAGACAGACAGACAGACAGACAGACAGACAGACAGACAGACAGACAGACAGACAGACAGACAGACAGACAGACAGACGGACCGGACGGACAGACAGACAGACAGACAGACAGACAGACGGACCGGACGGACGGACGGACGGACGGACGGACGGACGGACGGACAGACAGACAGACAGACAGACAGACAGACAGACAGACAGACAGACAGACAGACAGACAGACAGACAGACAGATAGATAGATAGATAGATAGATAGATAGATAGATAGATAGATAGATAGATAGATAGATAGATAGATAGATAGATAGATAGATAGATATGGCTGCCAACTATGGCGTCTACGAGGACGAAGGCAAGGACGACGGTGGAACGACAGTTCAACCGTCGTAAACCCCGAATCTATTCCTGTGTGAAGAAATAACGTTTTCTATTGTCGTGACTTCTACTGCTAAGAAAGCGTAACGATGATATGCATAGCCTGCCTGAGACACACACCAAGAAACATGAAAGAAGTACCTCTAAACACTACTAGTGTAATATAAGGCGCTATTTTTTGTATTGGTATAAAGAAATAACGACAAAAAATGCGTTCAAATTTTAATATCTGCTACGAAATTCGAATTCTTATTGCGGGCCGCTTTCCTAATATATTTTCAAACAAAATATATTAAAAAGAAGCTTTAGCTAGGGGTAGACTGTGATACTGCCTATTCAAATACATGTAAAACGCAGAAACGCTTTTGTGAGACAACCCCTCGGCCAATTTGAATGAGATTTGTTGCATTTGAGAGAAAAGGTTAAATTCCAATCACTTTCGAAAGCATAATTTCGATTTGATGTCCAGAATGATTTACAGACGCTACCAAAAATCAGTAAGCCTTTAAAAAAATATAAAGCACCAAGTTTAGAAATGCCTTACTCTGCAACGAAAGTAGATATCACAGTTCCGTAAATTGCATCTGTTACAGAATCTAAAGCGGACAAATTTTATGCAATTATTTACAGCTTACGTGATTTTGGAGCAATGTTTACAAAAGTTTTGCAAAAGGCCTACTCACGTATTGATAGCATATCAAGAGCGGTACATATATAGATCAAATTTGTTCCCTTTTTGTATTATCAGTTGCTGTTTTTAGAATTGTGATATCATTTTCTATTACTGAGTTACAAATTTGTAAACATTATAGTTTTGTTCTTCCAAATTCTGCAACGGAGCACGACCGATCTGCGCATCACTGTAAGACTGATTTTAGGAAAGGCAGGAAAAAGTGGAGAAGGAAAGACAGGGAGGTTAACCAGTTTAGCTCAACCGGTTTGCTACCCTACACATGGGAGTGGGATGGGAGGATGAAAGATGGGGAGGACAGAGAGAGAGCACATAACACAGCACACAAATCGTCAGGTACAGTCCGTCACTCTTGCGTGGTACGTGACATCACTGTCACAGCCGCTTTCCAAGCCCGTCTCTATTAAAAACCGAAGTAGTCCCTTCGTCGCCTTCAGATGCGATGTCTTCTGTCGGCGACATGTGAAAACCATTTCAACTGACAATGGTCTATTGTCAAGGTGCGCTAAAAACTGATGTTAGGCTTTCTGAGTAGCCTAGACGTGTGATCTATGATGATAGTTTGGACTTGAAGTTTGAAGTTTATTGTTTCGAATAACATTTGCACAAAGTAATGATGAGGCCGCATAAGCAGAAGTGCTTATGCGAACCCAGGCAGTACAAAGTACCATACAGTCGTGAAGCATAAGCCTTAAAATATCTCATTCTTGTCAGATGTGCCAAGTGTGTCCAAGGTGTCAATGTGTCAATATTAGATGTGCCAAACAATCTTTATAAAAATGTTAATAGCCTAAATCAAACATTCGCTTCTCACAGTGATTAAATTTTAACTTCTTCTTTTTAGATGGAACCAATCTAATTAAAATCGGTTCAGTGGTTGTTAAAAAAATAAATTGTTTTCTCAGTTTCTATGTATATAGATAGGAGCCCCGCAGCTAAAGCTTCCTCTTAACAACAATGAGATTTGTAGCTGTAATGAATGCTTAAGATTATTGCACCAGCAAGCTATACGGGAACGCTCCTAAAAACATTATGCAAATCATATTTCACTTTCCTTGTTTCTACCTATGAACTACGCCATCTGGAGATGTAACGTCTCGGCGTATTAGCTGGCCTTTTCAGCGTTTAAGAACGCCAATAATCATGCAACGATTGGCTGAGTAGATCATCGTGAACTAAATCTAGATATGCTGCTGATTCACATATGTTAAAATTGATTTTCCCACTGCGGCAAACATGCATTGTAATTGTATCATTTAATTCATTTGTTTGAGTGAGGCTTCAACGTTACTTTCAGTGATGTCATCAAACCGCTTGGTAACATCGACTTAACATTACCGACACTGCTTCAAATGTCACTAAAACCTCATCCACACGAAGTGACAAAAGATTAAGGCAAAGAAAGCAGAGAGGAACTTAATTGTTATGCTCAATTAAAATGTATAAATTGAGCCCCTTAATTTTTACATTAGATGTGCAAATTGATCTAAGGGGTTCCATTTATGCGTGCAATACGTTGACCCTTTCAAATGTCTTTATTCTTATCGCATTACTGCATAGCGAGGGCCACAACTTTAGCAGTCTTGATACTGTGAGGCAGCATACGTGGTAGCACACGTACATAAGAGCAGCTGTGTGCTCCTAAGACCACGTATTTGTGACATATACGGTTAAAATGATGTTCCAAGACCGTCGCCTTGGCAGTGAAGAGGACTCGCTAACACTCTAAGGGCTTCACCTGAACACCCGACACGAGCCGCAGCAACGCTGGTGACGGGACGTCCATCTTTTCTACAGTTTTTCGTCTTTTCAGGTTGGTCTTCCTTTCGCTTTCCGTGCTATCTTGGCGTATCTGGAAGCCGACTACCGATGCCTTCCTGGTTATCTACTGTTGCCTTCAACTGCAGTGATCCCAAGCTCAAGTGCTTTTCTTTCGGGTGTGCGTAAACTTTTCGCCGCTGCAGAGTTCATTTTGAAAAGGTGGCTGTACCTTCATCTATTACCCTTGGACCCTAACGGATTTTCTGTTTTCTGATGGCAACACTGCGAAATCACACGCCCCTTGAATCGATTCTGGACACGCATGGCGGCTGCACGGCCGCCATTATCCGTCAAGTCGACTCTTAATGGCTGTCGACAGCTCACGTGCCTTGAAAATTTGTTCCGGGAAACGGGAGTTTTGCAAAATGCAATTTTTCGTTTTCATCAAAGTGAGAGAAATGGATGCATAGAAAAGCAGGGAGGTTAACCAGAGGCAGTTCCGGTTGGCTGCCCTGCACGAGGGGCAGGGTGAAGGGGGATATTGAAGAGAAAGAGAGCGGAGAGACCGCAGGAACCTTAATAACGCGAGTAAGGCCTTTAGCGTGGACGTTCTGAGGGAGTACTGACCTTAAAGCTTTGAGTTCTGATAGTGGACGATTGTCCAACTGGTCCAGCACTCTGCACAGCACTTGTTTCTGGTCACTATATCGCGGGCAGACACAGATATGTGTGAGAGTCTCATTGATATTTCATGTGGCGCACGTGCGGCTGTTGGCCATTCCAATTAGGAAAGCGTACCAGTTCGTAAATGCAACGCCTAGCCACGGACGGTACAGCATAGTCTGTTCACGTCGTGGTAACCCAGGCGGTAGGTGCATCCGTATGTCCGGAGACAACGAACGCAAACGACACATGGTGAAAGCGTTCGAGTCCCACAGAGGCAAAGTACATTCACGGGACATCAGTCGCAGCCCAGCCGCAGCGTCTGTTGGCGAAAGCGGAATCAAGACACGTTGACCACTTTCATGTGCAGATCGGGCAGCTTCGTCAGCGTGGTTATACCCGCTGATGCTGCAACGTCCTGGTAGCCATTGAAAGATTATGTTGTGTCCCTCGTCATGGCTGCGATGATACACGTGTAGAATTTCTGAGGCCAGTTGTTCGTTGGGTCCGTGGCGCATTAGGCTTTGTATGCACTGAAGGGCTGCCTTGGAGTCACTAAAGACTGTCCATTGTTGCGGTGGTTCCTGACTAATGAAATCAAGTGCAGCACGTAGTGCCGCAAGTTCAGCACCCGTTGATGTGGTCACACATAAAGTGTTTAATTTGATTTCTTCAGATTTTGCCGGGATGATGACTGCAGCAACTGAACTGTTGAGTTTTACCGAACCATCTGTGTAGACATGTTGACGGAATCTCTGTACGTTGTAAATGTGTTCCAAAGTTGCTTGTTTCAAAGCTTGCAACGGCGCTCCAGCTTTCTTTCTGATTCCTGGAATTGTCAGTTGCACTTGCGGCAGGTGCAGACACCACAATGGATCTTATAATCGTGTAGCAGGAGTAAATTCTGATGGCAAGTAGGACTGATGTCTTACAACACTTTTGTCAAAGGTTGAATGTGGCCTCTCTGCTGGCAAACAAGCAAGATGGTGTGAGGTAATCCGAGTCAGGTTTCGGATATGGAATCTCAGGACATCTGTATCTATATAGACTGTCAAAGGAGTGTCTCCGGCAATGGCCACTGTCGCAATTGATCACGTAGTTTTGGGGAGACCGAGACAAGTTCTGAGTGCTTGTGCTTGCATACTCTGAAGTTTGCGGATATTTGTAGCGCAAGTATTTGCTAGTACAGGTAAGCTGTACCGAAAGCACCCCAAAAACAGTGCTTTCTATAGTTGCAACATTGATGGTACTGTTGCGCCCCAGGACTTCCCGCCGAGAAATGCAAGGTCCACGATGGCGGTCAAACGCTTTGTCATGTACGAGACGTGAGGGCTCCAAAACAAGTCCCTATCAATGATGACGCCAAGAAAGCGGTGCGTTCGTCTGTATCGTACAGTTTGGTCATTAATCTGCAAAGCATACGGTGCCGTCACTTTGCGAGTAAAGGCAACGAGTGCACATTTCTCACGGGAAAGCTCCAGGCGTTGCCTCCTTAGGTATGTTGACATGGCCGTTGAAGCCTTCTGAAGTCGTGCGTGGACTTGTAGACGTGTCACTCCTGAAGCCCATGTGCAAATGTCGTCTGCATATACGGAGAGCTTTACGGTTTGCGGTAACGAATCACCGAGACCAACGAGCACCAGGTTGAATAGGGTCGGGCTGAGTACTCCGCCTTGCGGTACACCACGACTGGTATAGCTAGACGGCGTTGGTCCATCTTCAGTCAACATAAAGAAAGATCTTCCATTCAAATAGCTGCGTATCCAGCGAAAGGCGTGTCCACCAAACCCTATGATGATGGACATTGTCGTATGCACCTTTAACATCAAGGAATAAGGCCGCAGTGACTCGCTTCAGATGTTTCTGGTGCTCTACATATGTTACAAGGTCAATAACGCTATCTATTCACGAGCGTCCGCGTCGAAAGCCAGCCATTACCTCTGTATCGACGTTGTAAAATTCCAAGTACCATTCTAACCGTGTAAGAATCATTCTCTCCATTACCTTGCCGACACAGCTGGCCAGTACTATCGGACGGTAAGATGACAATTCCAGTGGAGACTTGCCAGGTTTGAGGAGTGGAACAAGGCGGCTGGATTTCCACGTGGTAGGGACCAGGCCGTCACGCCATGATGCGTTGTATAAGCCAAGAAGTGCATCTATGGCCTCTCGACCGAGGTTTGCAAGCGCAGAGTATGTGATGTCATCGGGTCCTGGTGATGAAGATCGTCTGCACCCAGCAAGTGCGGCCTCCAGTTCTTCGATGGAGAAAGGAGCGTCCATACGAGGATCTGGGGAGCACGGGGGGACAATAATAGGAATAGGTGTGCAAGGTGAATGGGTGAACGCCGGACCCGCGATCCTTGCGCAGTAATCTTCGGCTACGTCTACTTCTCGGCATCCTTGGTGGAGGGCTAAAGATTTAAATGGCCGGCGCTGTTGAGGAGATTTTCGAAGTCCGATGACATTTCTCCAGACAACTGACAGAGGTTTACGCGGATCGAGAGATTTCGCGGATCGAGAGCGTTGATTTTGCAGCACAGCAAGACGACGTTGACATGACGCGGGGCTGCAAATTTCATCTACTAATACATCTTCTTGGTCCTCGGCAGCTATATTGCGACGTTAGCGCTTCAAAAAGACTGGGAACGGTAGCGTACAGAAGCCATTGCAATGCATGTGCGATTTCGCGAATATGTGTTGGCGATCCAAGATAGGCGCCATGTCAGCTTGGCGATTGGCTGTAGGAATATGTCATAGAGAGCGTCAACGGAAGGGCCGTTTCGTAAACGTCAAAGGAGAGATTTTCCGCCTCAATTTTTGGTGAGACGAGCCGCGCGAGTTATGCTAATGAGCAGCCATATGCAATGGCGGCCGAGAGGAATGCGTATCGCCACATTTTCTCCGTCGTTTGGCGCCATGAAAACATTTTTGTTCATAACGCGTGCTCATAGTATTTTCATCGCTCTCGGGTGGTGTTGGCATTTGTGTTTTGTGCCATCATTTTTCAAAAGGACGCGTCGATATGAAATAATATTGGTGGAACATAGCAAACTTTCTGCAACGATGTCCACTTTTCACTGCTGCGTTTGCATTGTAATCAAGATTAATGCCTTCTCGCACAATCACAAATTATGACAACAGCGTCTTTTTAATTTATAAGAAAGGAATGTAACAGTACGTAAGGCGGCGCCTTGAAGTTTCCTCACGCGGTGCAAGTAACCAGCGAACTGAACAAGAGACGGCAGCGCCGTGCGCCGTCGCTTGCGTCGCGTAAGCGGATGCCTCTGGCGCGCGCAACGCTATCGGTGATATTCGGCCTTTCTCAGCCAGCCAAGTCGGGCTGAGTCACTTACGTTTCGTGAGATAGCGATAACGTGGCGTAGCACGTGCGCTCATCACCGCTGGTAGGTCGCGTATGTTGTCAAAGTAGAAAACAAGCGCGTTGGCGCCAACGTACGATGACTCATTCCGTTTCCCGGGCACACGCATCCTAGCTAATGAAGCAGACGACGCCTTGTACGCAGCAGACGGCGGAAGCGATAAGCGATTTCGATGGAGTAATCGTAGGCTTTGAGCTAGCTGCTTAATTTATTAGCTGATTTTAAGCACCGAACACTAGGTTTGGTGCGTTCATTTTAGTTTCTTAGGCAAAACGTCAAGTTTGCGTCGCGTTACGAAAGCAAAACGGGGCCATCATCGCCATTATGTGTGCGTCGCGCCTTCGTCACGCCTCGAAGAAAATGGCAGAATGTCCAGAATAGAGCCCCTGGCTGGTCAAACGAGTGGCAGCGGTGGTCGTTACGGGACGTCTATCTTATCTACTGTCTTTCTTCTTTTCAGGTTGGTAAAATTTTTTCTAAACGCTTGTGGGTACTCCCCAATCCTGCCGTCACTGCTACCGGGCTACGTTATGTGCTACCGTGCTACTTATTTTTGTATTGTGTGCTTCACTTAAGCTCTGCAATTTCCTGCGTGCTATCATTTGCTGAACTCTGTTGTGCTACTGACAGCACCTCTGGTGGCAATGTCTGACCGGTGCAAAGCATGTGGTGAGACTCTCCACAGGATGAACGAGCCATGACCTGTATAGAATGCAAGCATGCTTACCACCTCGGGGAGTGCTCTGGAGGTTCAGAGACTACGTTCAAGGGAAAAAGGCGAAAAAGGTAGCAGGGCATGGCGATGCCAACATTGCAGGACGGGAGAAACAGACACTGGTGACAACGTAAGCACTTTCGATATTTCCGTCTACTTAGCAGAGATAACTCGTAAACTAGATGAACTTGTCAGTTTGTCGTCGCAGGTATAGGAAGTTAAAGCTTCTATCGACCTAATGTGGAAGAATTAGCACGAAATTCTTGGCCGACAGGTAAAACAAGAGAAGAGATATCAGTAGCCTGAGAAAGCGTGTTACTGATCTCGAGAAACATCGCGACACTTGTCACACTGATCTTCTTATGGCTGCAGTGCACGACCTTGAATGGCGCAGCAGGAGATGAAACTTAGCAGTGCATGGCATACCAGTCACAGAAAATGAGTGTTTGTTAAGCAAACTGAATGACGTGGCCAAGGCTTTGAACGTGCCGCTCCTGACATGACGAAATGTTGAGAGTGTTCATCGTCTTCGAGCGAGGCATGAAAATATTTCAGGAATAATTGTACAATTCACGCGACCGCCAACATGTGACGCGTGGCGGCGTAAACGCAAAGAGTTGCAAGTGTCTCACATGCACGCTTCGATTGCTGAAAGCATGAGCCGACATAACTGCGACTTACTGCGCACTGTCCGGGAGTGGATAGCGCACAACGCCTACCGGTTCACGAATGGGAAGATTTTGGTGAAGAAATGGGAGGGTGACCGCATAGTTTGTCTGAGAAGCCTGGCAGACCTTGAAAAGCCGTGCGAGAGCTCAAGCACGTAAAGCAATTGCACTGCAAGTTCTTTTCATTCTTTTAACCCTCTATCGTGCAATAACAACATCCGCCATACAGCCCAGACCTGTTGCCTTGCGAGTTCCTCATTTTGGGGCAATTGAAAAAACAGCTCAAGGGAAACAGATTCATGTCGGACGATCATGTGAAAGAGTCAGTTGCAGACTTTTTGAAGCAGCAACCCAAGGAGTTTTATGAGACGGGAAACACCCGAATCGTTAGTCAGAGGGACAAATGACTAAATGCTCATGGAGACTTTCTTTCTTCCATATTTTTAAGCAGATATCTAATTTGTATAACCTGCAAGATGAAAGGATGTTACATTGCAATGTGTGTTGTGTGGTCATTGCACACTTCACCAATTGTCCGTGTGCTGCTCAGTGTTGTGGTAGCCAGGTCTCTTAAGGCTGTTCTAAACAGCTATTTTCCTAGTCACCGGCAACTTTACCTTTGTTGCTGTTTGCTGCAAACAAATTCAAATTCAAATATACACAAACACACACGAAAGTGGGAGGGAGGATGGCACTGCTGAACGTGCCCCGAATGCACTGGACACCGGCGTTTTTTGCATTTCGGCCCGTCAGGATGGTGTCGCCAAGGCCGGGATTCGTTCCCGTGACCTCGTGCTTAGCAGCGCAACACCGAAGCCACTAAGCCACCAAAGCAGGTATCTCATCTCCCTCATGTCGTTGTCGCCACGCTGTGGTCTTTTCATTATCGTCACATTTTAAAAATCGTCATCTTATTGTAATCATGCCGTCGTCATTATAACGCCTTTGTCGTTGCATCGATATCATTCCATCGTCGCTGCGTCGGCGACGTACATTCGTTGCCATGCCGCCATGCTCGTGGGCGACTTTGGCAAGCGAGTGTAATAGCTAAGTGGGACGATAACGGAGCATGTTGCATATAGCCAAAGCAGCGAAAGTTTCTTAATTACCACTACACGTGTTAAATAAACGCTACTTGAAGAATACGGTACGCCGCTGCATTGTTCGGTTGCTAGTCGCCTTACAGTCGACAGTCATGATGAGGTGATTCCTACCGTAATATTTTGTCCACTTGCGCATCGAAAGCTGATGGCGGACAATTAATGCGGCATTCGTACTTTTTATCTTAGCTGAGAGGACCTGTATATTTCTTTCTAAGAAGAATCAACACTAACTCGGTGTATGCTGAGCGTTAGCTGCTGTTATGCGCTGTCCTGTTGTTTCTTTTCGCTGTCTGCGTCCCCGGCACTGTTTTATAATTATGCTAACACACCGACTCGCGCAGCTGCCCCTGCTTTGGAACCCGTAACGCTTGACGGATGCACGTAATGCAAGAAAAATAAGGTAGCGAACTACTATGCATTGTCAGGTATGAGTGCACAAAGAAAAACAATAACCAAGGAACTAGTTCACTCTATGAAGTACGTTCAAACATAATTTTTCAGAACATTTGAAATGGAAACTACAGTGGTTGTGTTAACTGTATACCCATGTTGTTCTACTATACGGCTATCAATTTGCTATCTATTCGCTGTGTTCTACAAACAGGCGTAAATCCCGCTTTTGTAGACACGGCATAGGTGAACTTACAAAAATACATACCTATAATCACATCAAGTTAAATAAATCAAAAGGATCACTGAGCATAGTTTCGGTTTTAAACAGTGTTGGTAACTTTTGAGGGGACAAATTCACCAGGCTGTGACTCAAAACGCTTCATTTTTTACGAAACATCACTAAGGTATTGTGATGATGACGACGTGTTCAAAATTTTGTCTTTATTATATTTTTACTGTCCCCTAGATGTCCTCCTTCTTATTTTTTCTAGCTATAGCCATAAATAAGTTCCTTCGATGGCGATTCAATGGTTGAAATGTAAAAAGGGAAAGCAATCCCTGATTTTTTTACACGTAATCAAATCACAACATGATGCTTTGCCTATAAGTATATCACTGACGCCGCCTAGATGGCTTACTAATAAGTTTTCTTATTACTGGCTTACTAATAAATACTCCGGTAATCGTCACGGTCGTTTGACATACGCGGCAACTAACATGTGGAGTCAGCTCAGGAGTCATGACGCGCCAGCTTGAGTGAAGCCTGACAACCCCTGTCTAGGCGTGAAAAAGAAGGGCGGGAGTGAGTGTGTGATCGCTCGCCCTCAACGGCGGATCCTTCGACGACTTTAAGCGCTCCGATTGGACGAAGGTTGGACGGCAGGGAAAACATAGGGGGTTTTAAGCAGCCGTTTTCGGCTGCTGCGTGTGCTTTGTTTCCAGTCGTGCTAGACTGATGAAATGTAACTTTCTCCACCCTTCATTTAGATATTGTAAATACAGCCCGTATACCTCGTTCTCGACGAGAACAAGTTCCTCCCTTCAACAACGTCCTTAGCGTGGATAAGTCAGACGACGGCATGGGCCAGCTACCCTTTTTGACATGCCCGACCCCAACTCTTACATCTGGTTGGCAGCGGTTAGATGGACTTCGCGACGTGGTGCTGTGTCTGCGGTGGGTGCTTGCTTATTGCGTTGACTCTCTGGGCTTCATATTATCGTTGTTCAGTTTAGAACAGAAGGAAAGCTAGATTGTTGATTGTTAGCTAGGTTTTGTTTACTTAGTTGTGCTTAGCAAGCAGGACCAAGGCAGTAAAGCAGCAATAATGGATTTGAGGACACTACTGAGAGATTAATTGCTGGTTGTCGGTGAGGAACTGGGCGTAGAAGTACACAAATAAATGATGAAATCGGGAATTTTAAAGCTTATTTCAGAACAAGCCAGTGAGGAAGATATTGGAATTGGGTTAGAACTCTTCAGGAAAAGGGAGAAATGGGACACAGAGAGAGAGAAGAACGGGACAGAGAAGAACGCCAGAAAGATCGTGATTTAATAAAAATGGAACTTGACCCCGAAAGTAAACGTTTGGAGTTGTCTCGAGTGAGTGAAGGGGCTCTGGAAAGATCAAGTGAGGCAGAATCATACCGCATGGACATTCTGTTAAAGCAATTTGAGGCCGGAGGTGACATAATGTTGTTCCTATGAAATTTTGAAAGGATTTGCGACAAGATGAACTTCACTCCGAGTATACATGGCCACGGCGGTTGCTGTAATGTTGCCGTGTGAAGCTGCTGAAGTAATCGCCAGACTCAGTGCGCAAGATGCATATGATTATGAGAAGGTTAAGGCTAGCCTTTTGAAGAACTACCGTCTTTCAGCCGAAGCTTTTCGGCAAAGGTTTCGAAGCACGGGCAAGAAAGATAGCGAGGGATATCTGGTGTCTGCATATGGCTCAAAGGCAAACCTAGTCGAATGGTTGAAAAGCGCGGAAGCATACGAGAGCAGAGACATGATTATTGAATGCCTGTTTAGAGCAGTTTTACGAAAGCATCCCATAATCTGTGAAGCTGTGGGTGCAAGACAAAGGAAACGTAAACACAGTGGAAAGGGCGGCCGAATGACAAAGTATGCAACGCGTAGAAAGCTGAATGCCGAGGATGGAAATTTGGACGCTCTAAATGGATCGCGGAAACAATTTTCGTTCAGAAAGGGGTCACAGACGAAACGACGGGAGCATGTAGACGCGGAGAAAAGGACGTCAGAAAATAGCGAGGAGAAGTGAAATCGCGAAACGCTACAAAAAGAGCCGAAAAGGAAATTCGAATCTTTTAGATCGATCCGCTGCTATAAGTGCCACAAACTCGGACATACCGCTGCGAACTGCGGGAAGCCTAGCATAGTTTTCTCCTACGTGAACGAAAGAGACGAGAACATGGACTTCTGCTCCCATATCTTCATGATCTGCATATTAATGGCAAACCATGCCGGGTGCTGTGAGACAGTGCCGCCACTATGGACATTGTCCACCCGTCTTACGTGACGGTAGATGACTTCACTGGATAAGTAGCATGGATCAAACAGGTTGAAAAGAACATAGCGTGTGTCTGCCCATGGCCAAAGTCAAAATTAATGGACCGTTCGAGGAGCTTGTGACCGAGGCTGCAGTTTCCAAGTTCTTGTCGCTGCAGTACCCTTACATTTTTTCGAATTGGTCGGATCAGCTACTGCGTGAAAATGGGCTGAAACTTGGAGAGCGCGTAAAACAGGCGTTGAGGCAAATCCAAGCTCGTCAAATCACGTCGCTCTCAGCTGAAAATGCAAAAGTCGCTCCAGTAGAAGTAGCAAAAGAGGGGGCCTCGGTAAGAGAAACCGAGCTAGGCTCGAGGGATGAAAAAGCGGTTAAGAAAATCCTGCCAGCTGACCAGCTCAACGAGAGCATGTCGCAAGGCATGTGTCAAAGTTCACGCCTACAGGGAGAGCCAGCTGGCGCACTAGCAAGCTAGACAGGGTCGTTACTATCACCGGCCTAAAAGTACTTTGATCGGCTCTTACGTGTGGACAGAGGGTCACTGGCAGCCGAGCAAAAGAATGAGGACAGCTTAGCTAAATTGCATCACACAGCTAAAGAAGGCATTGCTAGGCGCAACGTGACGATGCAAGAGAGAGGAGGATTGTTGTATCGGCACTACAGAGACTGAAAAAGTAGGATTCTAGATCAGTTAGTCGTAACTGATCTAGTTAGTTAGTTAGATCTAGTTAGATCAGCTAGTCGTAACAGGGAGGACCTTTTGAGTCTCTGTCATGGAAATGGGTGGTCTGGCGACCTAGGCATAAACAAATAAAAGATTACTTATGGAATACTACTGGCCTGGCTGTTTCAAAGACGTAGAAAACTTTGTAAGATCATGCGACGCCTGTCAGCGCTCGGGTAAACTAGGAGAAACATGGAAAAATCCTCTAAAGTTAGTGCCCTTAATATCAGAACCTTTCAGTCGACTTGTGATAGACACGGTAGGGCCTCTACCAAAGACAAAGTCTGGTTATATGTACCTGTTTACCATGCTGTGTCCGACTACAAAGTTTCCGGAGGCAATCCGTCTGAACGAACTAAGCTCCACCGAAGTAGTAGACGCACTTATGGCAGTACTCGTACGAGTCGGCTTTCCAGCCAAAATTCAGGCGGATCAAGGGTAAGTATTCACCAGCTCACTGACTTCCACATTCTCACAAAAGTGTAGGATAAAGTTGATACACAGTTCCGTCTATCACCCTCAGTCAGAGGGTGTAGAGAGGTGGCATTCGGTGCTTAAGCGAGTTTTGCGGGCGCTCTGTTACGTGCACGAGGAGGACTGGGATAATTGTCTTCCAGCTACTTTGTTTGCTTTGCGAATGGTCCCTCATGATGCCACAGGGTTCTCGCCAGCAAAACTAGTGTATAGGAAGACACTCCATTCCCCACTGAGAATGTTAAGAGAGATGTGTGAAGAAAGAGGAGAGAGTCAAACAGTGGTAGAGTACGTGCTAAATCTGCTGGAACGGCTAAGTATAACGCAAGAATTAGTCGAAGGGAACAGGGGCGTGGCACAAAAGAACGCCAAGCTCTATTACAACAGGAATGTGAGGTTTCGAACGTTTAACGCTGAGGTCCATGCAGGTAGTGATCCTCATACCTTCAAGAAATAACAAGCTTGAAATTCACTGGGACGGACCCGCTAAAATATTGCACAAAATTTCATATACTAACTATGCTGTAGAAGTGCCCGGTTGCAGGAAGGAAGCCAGAATATACCACTCCAATTTGATGAAGGTGTACGTGGAGCGGAGCGGAGTCGTTAACTTTACCATCAAAGAGCCGGATCACATTTTTACCGAGTTTATGAGTGTGAGGCGACCTCTAACTCTCAAATCAGCCTGGAAGAAGTTGTAGAACAATTGGTAAGCACGGACGTTTTTATACCCGTGCAGATAGATAAGCTAAAGAGGCTGTTAGGGTACTGTCTCGATAGATTCAGCAATTGGCCAGGTAGAACCGAAGTAATAAAGCACGAAATAGAGCTGACATCAACCGAACCCGTAAGATCAAAGCCATACAGAGTGTCTCCACGACAGAGAGAAATTATGGAGGCAGATCGAGATACAGTGCCTGCTAAAGTTGGGAGTTATTGAGCCCGCTGAGATGGACTACAAGTCTCCGCTAATACTCGTGGAAACCTCTAATAACGACCCTCGTCCAGGTGTTGACTGCAGGAAATTAAATGCCATCACCAGGGATCACTTGTACCCGATACCCAACATTGAGGAACGAATCGAAAGAGTCAACGCTACTAAATGCATTTCGACTCTAGATCTTGTGCGAGGATACTGGCAAGTTCCTTTTTCAGAAAATGCCAGGCGCTACCAGATACCTACAACCTGCGTAGTTTGCTATATCGACCAGACCGGACGATGCCTTAAGGATAGGCTAAGAGAGCATAATAGCAGTCTAAACAAATAGCAGATCGATGGTTCTCTTGCACTCCAAAAGATGCCCCTGTTGACCTCTCTTTAAAGATACAGTGATTCAAGAAAAAAGCCTCAATGACATGACCAGGCTCATTATTGAAGCACATAACATCTCCACCTTAAGTGGGTCTTGTATCAGCAAACCATCCATCTCATTGTCACGAAAAGAGGTGAAATTTATGCGCTTCGCACGATTCCTTAAAACAGATTTCCTATTCTGCCGCGAGACACGCTATCAAGCTGTTCGGAGCACGTGTTCTAATGCATGCGGGAGAAGGGTATACAGGTTGTCCCACACAAATTGAGCCAAATTTTTAAAAATGAAAGGCACTCCGGACGCGAGTTCAACCGAATGCATAGTGTTGGTACTGGCCTAGAGTTACTCAGGCTATTTTGAATTTTCCCCTTAACTAATGAATTAGTTATCTTTAATTAATAAACTCTTTAAATATTGCCTGCAGACACAAGTGTGATACGCAAAGTTGTACTGCACCTTGAGAAACCTCAATAAATTGTTTCCAACACGTGGTCCTCACGTGGTCCTTTTGTCCACGTTCCAAAGAAAGCCTGCGAAATATGAAAAAATACCACGTGACGGGGCGCTTGCGCGCTGTTATTGTGCTGCTCTCAAGCGTGCGACGGGTGAACAAGGTCTTAGACGCTTTATCGCTTCGGCAACGCTCGGCCAGCAGCATGCATTTGCACCGTCATGCGATAAGAGCAGTATGCCCCGATAGCTACACCAGGCATAACGTCCTGTCGTGGGCCAGCGTCGCTGCAGCCGACCAGGACGAGTCGGACGACGGCATGGGTCAGCCACCCCTTTTGACATGCCCGACCCCAATTCTTACACCGGTCATATCAGTCTCTTTCCCGCTTTCCCCCCCCTTACCTGTAGTGTAAACGTCTCTTGCTTATCTCGACTGCTGATACTTCGGTGTACTTTAAAGCCAGGCGCTTCTGGAAGTTGTGCGTTACGTACTAGTCGCGCTGGGTAAATCACTTCGCATTTCATTAGATGTACTGAGTGTCTCCGGATTCTCGCTGCAGGATACACATGCCCCATCTAATTGTGAATATTTGCTCCGGTATGTTTTTGCCCTTCGCAACCAGCTGGATCTTTAAAAAGCAAGGCACATTTGTTCATGTTATCGTGCAGGTTATCCCTTTTAATCGCTTTCTTCTCAATCTTGTAAATCTCCATGGTTTTTCGTTTTCATTCTTAGCATACAACTCGCGGTCTCTGTTTTTCTCACTTTCCTTCTGATAACTCCTGGATGTCTATTTACACTTTAATTAACCTGTACTTGGTTGCCAACTTTCTTGACCTCTTCCTCAATTCTTAGTCCACGCTTTTTAGGTGCAGATACTTGTGCACTTTAGCCGTCTCTTTATTTTGATAAATGTTCTTGAGTCTTTCTTCAAAACAAATCTTGCTCTCCGCTTCTCTGAATTCAAACGAGGCCCAATCCTTGTCCCCTTGCACTGTCTCATTCATGGTTTTGCCGAGGGTTACCAAAACCAACCGGCCCACCGACCTGTGGTTAACTTCCAACCCACCACGTAAGTAAAACCAATTTTAGGAACAGAATGGCAGTTACAAACATCGCCGCTGGCACCATGACTCCTTTCCAGATTCCACGCACCACCTCATATTTATTGTGGTCCCAAAGTGTCCTACGTTTCATTATTGCTGCACTCCGCATCCGTTTTATGTTCAGGTTATCTTGGTGGCTGCTTGAGTAAGTCTTTCCTTCGTTTATGTATTCGCCGAGGTATTTATGTTCTTTGCCGATGGATATGACCTGCCGTGGTATCGACACCACGTAGTTACTCGTACCTTCATTAAAGATCAAGATTCCTCATTTCTCTGTGATAAACTTAAGGCCTAGATTGGTCCTTCCGTTGCCACACATATTGGCCAGTGTCTGCAAAATATCTTGAATTGTGGGCTTATAGCACTATGTCGTCAGCATAAAGTCGAGACAGTTCTGGGGCGCCATCTCTGGGGCCTTAGCGGCGCATGGAGACAAGACAACCAAAGCATTAAAACTTGCCAGATGACACTGCATGTCAGTGTACTCTAGAGGCGGTACTATGGAGGTGCACTCTTTATCATTCCCTGTCTATATTCCTTTCACATATTTATTAAGACGAAATAGTGTGTCCACCCGTTGCAATGGTATTGGCCTCGAGCTCCACCACTGGAAAAGCTGGCGCCACCGTCGGCGTGATGTGCTGTTAGGGATCACGTGGACATAGCGGCCGCGTCGGCTGCTTCGGGAGCGCCGAAGCGAGCTGAAAACAAGAGTTTAATTTCCCTTGTACGCTGCGGTCCTCATTTAGTGGCGAGGTTTTCCCGCTTCGAGCGTCTCCTTTACAACGGTGGAAAGCACTACAATAGGTAGAGGCTGCCTTTGAAGGGGCGCAACATGGTATGCTACTGCTCGGTGCCGCAGTGCCGGACGTACGCAACGGAGCCCGGTGTCAGCCTTATTCACACGTAGCCGCAGGACAAGCTGCGTGAAGCTTGGCTAGCGAAACATAAAACCCGCAAACAGTAATCGGCTACAACTCGGGTATGCAGCAAACACAGATGCGAGGAAGATTTCTGCTACGGCGCCGGGTCTGCGATGTTCGGAAAACGCGCACTGAAACTCTCGCCCGAGTCCGCTGCCCGACTAATGTCATGACGGTTTGGTCTATGAACTTGTCGATGCTATAGATACTGGCAAGTTCACTGGAGTGGAAAGGGAGCGGTAAGAAGCAGATTAAAAAAAGCATGGCATATGGTCATATTTGTGTTATGGATTCTTCGCACTGGACTACAAAAAAGAAGCAGCGGGAAATCGCACGCTGAAAACGCCAATAAACATACAGTGCGACGCAACTCGAAAAATAATATTGAAACGTCCAAGAATTTAGAAGAAAAAGAAAGATTGAATCGTCGCGACCGCACATCACAGTCCCCGTAGACGTCGAAGTCTCTACAATAAAACTATTTTTGAACAGCTCTGATAGCGCCCACGCAACAATGGTTGCTTGTATACTGTCAAATGCTCATATTCTGCGGCCTAAATTTCATGGCACAGTGCGAAAGCGCGCACGCGGCGAAAGCGAAACAGTGCGCGGACAAGCATGCAGACACGCAGTCGGTCGCTGCAAATGTGTGCGACTGCTGCATTGAGGCATCATTCTATTACGCTCCATTTAGTTATACAAACACTATAAGGACATATTTCACATAGTTTGCGCTCAGCGTTTACCCATCTTTCACGCAAGAAAGCCGGTTCGGAAGTCTCCATCGCGGCGACCGCGCGCAGTGGCGTTCACTGTAGGTATTCGGTAAAGAAATAGCGTCCGTAAACGAGTCTGTGATTTCAGTTTGCCCAAGATTATTATTTAGACAGTAAAAAACTTCTCTCGCTTCGAAAGTACTTACAGAAATGTCCGGGAGAGCTCGCGCGTGGTGTTTTCAGTGAGCGCTGACAGCAAAACCTATGAGGAGCGCGCCGCGTGATCCCTCATACTACACAAGCGAGGCGCTTCCGATAGATGGCGACTCCGTAACTCCTCGCTGCCGATAGCCACATCACAATACATCATAGTATAATGTGGCGAGCACCTGATTGTGCCGAGGCATTGGCAAGGTGACGGCACGACAACGACGATGGCTTGACGACAATGACGATGGTATGACGGTGACGATGATATCATTGCGATGGCATGATAAAGCAAATCTTAGCATACACGAGGGCAGACAAACAGTGGTAAAGTTCTTATTCAGTAAAGCTACATGAATCTGTCTGTGGTCTAGTGATATTTATTTATTTATTTATTTATTTATTTATTTATTTATTCATTTATTTAAGATGCTTTCAAGGCCCGAAGGCATTACAGAAAGGAGTGGGTGAACAAAACAAAAGAATTGTGCAACATACAAAGACATATTCAGCGTGACGTTTCATGAATGCTGGTTTTGAAGGTGTCGGTATCCAGGATGGCTGCAACGGTGGCGGGAAGGTGGTTCCAATCTTTGCTTGTACTAGGGATGAATGCATTGCTACAAAGTTTAGTACGTGAAGACGGCACGCCAACTTTGAAACTGTGGTCAGAGCGAGATGATATGTATGACGGTTGGGTGATAAGCTATTCTTTCAACAAAGGGTTGTGGAGGTAGATTTTATGGAAGAGTGAAAGGCGAAAGCATCTACGACGGAAAGAAAGTTCTGGCAAGTGTTGTTTTCATTGAAGTATTGGTATTTCATTTCATTGAGGTATCACATTGTACTGATGAAGAACACAGCAGCAAAAACTCTGAATCACCAACAAACTGTATTGGGTGAGCCTGTGCCCAGAAAAACAAGTTACACTCGCGCACCGCGATAGGGGGCGAGCACAGTCGGAGAGCGTCGAAACAGGATCAGCGGGCCAAGCGCGTCGGCTTTTTATACACGACTCGTCGAAGGTTCCAGCGTACTCCCTGAGCCCGCGTGCCTTCCGAAAAGTGCTGCACAATTCGCCCAGCGCATACAACCAGATTAAACAAGCTTCGATGACAAGCGACAACGGATAGAACCATTGATAACATTCGAGAAACCTTTGCTACATGCAGGCGGGGCCTGCGCCAAACGATAACGTTTAACATTTGTTAGCCGGTGAAAAGTGATCACCAGAGAAACATAAACAAGTAGGCCTGTCAACATTGTGCCATTTGCGCCAGTGGGGTTGGGCTATTATGATTCGGCATGCCGGTTGCAGTCCCACCATCGGGACATGTATAACTGTCTTTTTTAAGGCGAAAGCCATAGGTGTCTATGTTCGCGGTGCCTTTGGCGATGACGTTGGCGAAACTGCGCCGTGACAAAAAAATGGCCGACGCCACAAAGAGCAAAAACACGTCAAAAACGCTCAGATTGATGTCATATTTCTCAGGTAGGCTCCTGTAAACAAAATAAATTAGTCACTTTGCAAAGAAAATTTGGTATACTTCGACCTGGGCTGCAACCGAACCCGGACTTCCGGGGTGCGAGACGAGCCCGCTTCCCTGAAGCCAACGCTGCTTCACGTTTCAGGATTAGTAAAGGTGTGCCTAGTGCGCACCTGATTGCATACGTCACGCCGCAGCCATGTCGCTGTCTAGTGCGTGCGTCGTTGAACGGCGCACGTGGCGGTGCGGAGGAGGTGGCGCCACGTCATCAGTGTATGATGAAAAGGAGCGCGTTGATGATGTTCCGAAGTCTACAAGCGGTATAATGCTTGCTCATTCCCAAAAGTAAGCAGTCTTAAGTGTCTGCGGAATTTAACTTTAGTAATTGCTGTCGCACGAGGTGTTGTTCCGCCGAAAAGCGAAAGGGCGCGCTCTGCGCGTTGACGTCACAGTCGGAGCGGCGGTGGCGGCGGCGCCGATTGTATAACTTAATACATTATCAATATGTCTTACAAAGAAGTCTCACCCCGATCGTATTACTTAATGTATTACCAAATGTGCAGGAGGCTTTCGTCTTCTTGTGTTACAAGAGTACGTGTAACACCTGCCGAACTTTTTAGAGATACAACTTATGTTTAACTCCCCACTAGCTTCATCAGGCACGCCATCCAGGCAACGCGACGTCGACACGCCAAGCCCCGAAAAGTTAGAGGCAAAAAGAAAGCGTATCTTTGCACAGCTCCGACATGACCGAAAGCTTCGCTGTTTAAATACTCCAGAGTCTTTATCCCCGACTTCAAGCCGGTTGTTGTTCGATGCGCTGGCCAGAAAAAGAGCTTCTGGTCAAACTCGCATTTCCACAGACCCAGTGCTCTGGAGGCTTTTCATATATTTTTCGTGATTAATGATCAAGATTGCTCTTTGTCGGCAGGTATTTGGACAGGCATGTCATCCGCCCTCGGGCCATTCTAAACGATGGTCTAACTCCGGTCTCGGTGACAGACATGACGTAGTTTGCTCGCATTTATCCGTGAACCCAATGAATGCCAATATTCAGCTTGTCTTAAGAAATTGCACCTATGCGAAAGAGCCCGCTCCTGGTGTAAATAAAATTTTTTCTTCCAAAAATGTTATATGTTGGAGAAACAAATATAAATGACGACGTCTTTTCTTATTCTCATCTGCTATCATTTCCTGGAAAGAATGCATACAGTCTAGCCTCAAACGTACAGATTAACTATATCACATTAGCCAAAAACAAGCTGTTCCAACGCAATGTCGTAATCTAAATGTCGCGAGGCTTCCTTGAGTTAGATCCTCCGTGGTTGCTTATTGGCTATGGTGTTGGGCTGCTAAGCACGAAGTCACGGGGTCGAATTCCGTCCACGGCGGCCACGTTTCTATGGGGGGAAAGGCGAAAACTTCCGTATACTTAGATTTAGGTGCACTTTAAAGAGTGCAAGCTGGTTCGAAATTATCCGGAGTCCCCCAATTCATAATCAGATCATGGATTTGGCACGTAAAACCCTATAATTAAATTTTTTTGCTTGAGTTAGCAAGGTAGCAGCAGCCGTGGAAAACACGCGCACAGCCTCATCCTCTGTTGCTGATAACTCCCTGTGGTGTATGCTTGGGCCATAGCCGAACGTCGCTGGCGCACAAAGCAACCGGGGCATTGCTGTAGTACTTGAACTCTACTGGTCTCTGGGAGCTTACAGACTTGCTGTGCGCCTTCAAGTGTGCACGCAATTAGTGCTCTCTCTCTTCCATTCTTCATGTTTTTTTTCAGTCTTTTGCGCACTTTCCCGAATGCAGGATAGCAAACCGAACGTCCGACTGGTTAATAGCGTGCCTTTCCTTGCTTCTCTCTGTCTCCTTGTCGAGGGAAAAGTGCTCACGGGAAGTGCATGGCAGCGCGAAGTACGACACATACGTATAAAAGGAGGAGGAGGATGAAAAGGAAGAAAGGAAAAGTAGGGAGGTCTACCAGACGCACGTGAGGTTTGCTACCCTGCACAGGGGAAGGAGTTTAAAGGAAGAAAAGAAAGGAGAGGGAGCGGTAAGGTACTATCGGGGTGGATACGTGCGGATGTCCATAACTTCACGCATATAATCGCTCACTGAGGCGAGTCGCTTTCATGAAGCGTAGCGCCCGCATCGCTTTGTAAGCCTGCGACGCGTGGGGCCATGGTCCGAGAAACTTCGTATCTGAAAATGGTCTGTTATCTAATCGGTTTAACATCCTCTGAAGAACGCCGCGTTCGTTCTCATAGAGATTACAAAAACACAACACGTGCTCGACCGTCTCTCGACAATTGCACGAGTCATATATCGCTGTGTCGCACATTCCAATAAGGAATGAGTAGGTTTACAATTACATTTAAGCCTGCCAACTCCCTTTCGTCATAGAGGAACAGACTTATTTTAGCGAATTGGCTAAGAATGGGTAATATTTTTTTTAGAACTGGCGTCCAGTTGCACATATGCAGTGGCCGAGAATGGGGTAGACCAAGTATAAGAAATCTTCGAGAATCAAAGAAGCCATTGCTATACTTCAGCAAAGAAAGCTTCGCTTTCATCGTGCTTGTCAAAGATGTGGGACACTTCTTTTGTCTCGCGGACATTGGAGCTGTCACCCCCAAGGCTGATATCTGAACAGTTCCGCGGCACTAACGAAGCCGTCAGCCATCGAAGAGAGAGAAAAGGATGCATAGAAAGGCAGGGAGGTCAACCAGAGCCCGTTCCGGATGGCTACCATGCACGGGGGGAAGGGTGAAGGGGGGCCGTTCTCATGTAGCCTAACTACCAGGTACAAACCTGAACCCGACTTCATAAAACCCTTCTTACGCTGAAACTGCTCGGAAGAGCAGCTACCAACAAATCGTTAAGTTGGACATTCCAATAGCGAAGGCGGCTGAGCGAAGGAAAGTTCACTACGAACGAAAAGCTATGAGGATTCCTTCTCTAGTCACTCCACAACGCCTTCGTACGTACCAAGTGCAAGCCTTATACCTCCAATGCAGTGCTCCGGACTTACGATATTTTCTTTCTTCATAAGCTGCGACACTTTTTTTTTTTTGCACCGGTGTAGTCTATGTTAACACTTCGTTGACGAATGGTCTCAAATGCGATTCTCGGCGTGGTTGGTGCAATTTATTCGCTCCTAAGATTTGCACTTTGCTTTTTGCTATATTACATATGTGGGTGCTTACACTCGAATTAGAACTTTCGGTTGACGGAATACTCAGTTGCTAAGGTTTCCGGAGTCATCCACTCAAGGCTCAGCAAAGGAACGTGCAGATCAGCTGCTATACGATTCGCATGTGCTCTTATGAGCTAACCCCAGAAACCGATGGCCGATGCTGGCAAGTTTTGACTGTGGGTTCACATGATCTCACTGATTTTCATCCTCCTGTCACATCGACGGGCAGAGTGATGGACTGCGCTAGACATGCAACCGTTCGGTGACGTTTCACATTGTGGTTCTGAGTGCAAAGACCGCTTGCTGAAACCTTCTTTAGCTGGTCGCGCGGGTGCTCAGAATATAGCTCTGTCCTATCTGTTTCTTACAGTATATTGGCTTCCCTTGTGGTTAATTTTGTTTGTCTTGCGAAATGCGCAAACTAGCCAAACTTTCTTCATCAATGCATTCTGGCCTCACGAAACATGCGAAAAGCGGCCCGAGCAATCATGCTGGTGAAACGCGCTCTCTTGTAGGTGAAGCGGTGTAACGCCACGTGATGTTCACCTGCCTTTCAACTGCAACAGCTGCCAACCCCGATCTTACCCCCGTATTCAGAAACGTACCTTAACTTGAAGCCCATGCTTGACTTGATTTTGATGACGCCTGTCATGAACGCGCTACAGGAAACGCAATGAGCACCATGGGCTCGTTCATGCCAGGCGTTGTATAAATCAAGTCAAGTATGGGCTTCAACTTAAGATGCATTTCTGAATACAGGGGTCAGTCTTCGTCGCTTGAGCGAACACCGCATTATCGCAGACACCCTGATCGCTAACGGGAGGGCTTTTTACACGCAGCAGCATTTCAAAGCAGTCTACGAAGCACTGTCGCCCCGTGCGCTGCTTTATCAAGCTTTATCCCGCTAAAGTTACGCGAGTTCACGCGATCAAGCGTATATCAAATTTGCCTCACTCAGCACCGCCCGTCCTTAGGTGATGAACGTTTAACAGGTCGAAAAGAAGAAGGACAAGAGGAGTAGGTCACAGAAAGAGGCGCTGATTTTTAACTACATTTATTTCGTGGAGTGCACAAAATATGCTGCAAGAACCGGACGCAAGAAAACAAAGAAAGGAACAGATTCTGCCATCACACGCACATGGTCGCCGAAAAATCAGAATTGCGTTTTCCTGTAAGCATAAACACCCGGAAATTGATTATTTCTTTCTGTAAGCATCCGGGATGCCAGACTCGCAAATGCGTCATTCAGTTTAGGTGTTTCCTCTGCTTCGACTATAATCTAGCCATGTTCAAAAGAGTGCCTGAGCACAGCTGTTACACTCTCGGAATGTGGTACGCATCCTGAACGTAGGAAATGTACGCCCAAGCGACTGAAAACTGGGGTCAATGCCAAAAGCCGTCATATGGGAACATCACTGCGGCGACAGCAAAACTAATGGAAATAAAGCTTCGCCCCGAAGAACATATGAAATAACGAAAACCATAGTAAGAAAGACCAGTAAATGAATCACTGAGACGGTGTGTTCCTCTTCGAGGTAGGTGTACTTTTGCGACGTGCGGGGAGAGAAGCGGAGAGATTAATGCGCATCTCGCTATTCCAGCTGCCGATCACCATTCGTGTGCGAAAGGAGCGGGAAACACTCAGACCCACGTAGCGTGCGCAGTGAGGACGAACATATATATACATAACGACAGCGAGCCGACATCGGCTTACGATCGCTGGCGAATTTTAAAAGCATGCGTGGCGGTCTGTCTTCGTTTCGGCTGCTCTGGATAGTAGTCGAGTGGTTTGCCGTGTGCGCCCAAATCCAACACGTCGAAGGAGTCAAAGCTGACCTTTGCGCCGGTGGCAGTGGTATGTGACCCTCTCACGTGCTTTTGCGTAGTCAACAGCAATTGAAACTTTGCCTTGTAGATTTGCGTTGTAGTTCCTCGTCCTTCTTCTTCTTCCTTTCTTTATTTCTTCTTTATTTTTTGCGGGATAGCAATCGCGTTTATTTCATCCTTTCGTTTTGGAGCGAAGCCTACTGCTGCTGCTGCTGCTGCTGCTGCTGTGGGCTGCTGCTGTGAGCTGCTGCAGTCGCGCACACTGGGTGGTGGGCGGGTGGTTCAGACCGTGTATATAGATGACGGGCCCGAGTAAGAGAGGAAAGGTGTCGGGACAAACTCGTTTTCACCCCACCACGTCGAATGTGCACAATACCCTCTGGAGCTCCCTGGCCGTCGCCACATTAGGCGCTTGACAGCTGTAAGTATCCGTTACTCCACTCAGAATCATCGTACAAACTGCAGCGCTTCCCTTTCTACCAACGTGCGAGCGCAGAGGGGAGACAGATATAACTGTAGAGAGGAGAAGAGGAGAAGCAGAGGTAGGAGAAGAGGCAGTTCTCATATAATAGAGGGCGGGAGCTGACGTGAGAAGGCAAGGAAACCCCGCTACTTTACAGCAGCGGTTGCGGAGACACAGGGTAAGCTTAAGTTCAAGATACGGTACAGTACGTTGCTGCTATTTCCGAAAAATAAACGCCATGCATATATGTCAAGCCGGCAACTTACGCAAGGCGCGCAGAAGCAGAGCTGCGTTAATTAAAGGGCACCGCAAGGTCCAGGAGACACTACGAAAGCTGTCGACCGTCAAATCAACACTTCTGTGGCCACCGCGTTAGCTTTTTGCGGCTATGGCATTGTTAGAGGTCGTGGATTTGATTCCAATCGCGGCAGCCGTACTATCTTTGTATTGTTCATAAAAGAGTATCCGTAACTTGAACTCAAGGCCAGGGTACGTGTGTCGTCTGCCCCTGTGTCAGATGCTCTACACTACCACCACTCTCTGCTTTGCATTATGTATACTAATTTTAGCCCTGCTCAAACTACGACTAGATGAACTTATTGCATACGGTATTGGTGGCTGGTACCAAATAAGGTAACGCAGCATTCGCGTGCTATTCAAGGTTGTATGTGTCCCCATCTTGGGGAATGCTGTTGAGTGATTACAAACATTTTATGTCGCCATAAAGCGGGGATTTTAGGAAAATGTTTGTTTAAGAATATGTAAACATGTCATTCACATGCTATTTTAGTTCAGCCGCCATGGGAAGCACTTGTAGCACACGAATTTCGAACACCTTATCCGTGGCTTATTCTGGCGATGTTCTGTTCCATGCAGTAACTATCTATGTACTAATTTAAGTAAAATGAGTAAAATTTTTGTTCAGGCAAGCGTAGTTCTCTTCTTTAAGGAAAGGTTTCTCCCGTTTTAAGTTAAAACGCACCGCGCCCTTATTTCACTTCTTTCAGCCAGTCTTCTCATTCGGTCGTTCGCCATTGAATTCACATTTCGAGTTGTGCACAGCATTGCTTGAACATGACCTACCGGCGCAGGTGTCGTAAAAGCAAGTCGGAGCGCCTCACTTGGCGCCAAAATATTGACCAAATGTGGCCGTAACATGGTTCTCAAGTACACTCTAACGCCCAAGCAGTTTCACAAGGTGAGCATAACATGTCGTGTGTGTTTCTTGATTCTGTGCTCTGCCCATTTCTTCTTAGATTTTTTTTTCGCCCTTCTACACAGTATCAGCGTCGACTGAAACTCTTAGACCCCTCTCACAGCGGTTATAGCGGGCTAAACTATGTATGTGTTGAAAGCAGAAGCAATTAGGGTAGATCTCATGACGGTGATCTCTTATAATTAAATTCCGCAATGTTCCTTGCAGCACCAGTGCACGTGAGCTGTTTCACTTGATCTCTACCTAAATAGGAGAACGGGAAGTGGGGGGGGGGGGGGGAGGTTGCATGGGCCACAGTGTCGGACGCCTGTATGTGCGCTTTTCCAGGCACAGTGTTATCCTGTGAGATTGACGAAAGGGTTTGCTGCGTAGCGGAAGCCACGAGCAGCTTAATTAAATGACGTTTTAGCTGTGGGGCAGAGCAACACAGGAAGTAAGGCGCACGCTCAGCATAATTAGCAGAGGAACAGCGGAGAACACGTAGAAACGAGACAAAATTCATTACTGTGCACATTTTCAAATACGAAGACGGCACCCATAGCTGCGGCTTTAAATAATGGTAACAACCACGCTGGCTTTTGTGTCTCGGTTACATTTCAGGGGGTCTGAAATACTATGGTGGTGGTACTGGTGATACTAGGATATTGGCGTGAAATATGCATGAGCGATATACAGTTGACTACAGCAACGAACGCTGTTTCACAGCACGTATGTTAGCTCTTCTGCTTCATTCCACAATCTCCAATCTCCTTTTTCTTTTTTGTAGCAGGAGAATGCTAAGTAATAAGTAAACGAGAATTGTTAGCTAGACTGTGAGAGGGCTGCTTAATGTCGGTAGTATTACTTCGCGGCAATCAGTGATCTCAGTGAGCGGCAATTAAACTCATTGCGAAGAAAATGGAAAGAGGCGCAGGATACATATACATACCGCTACCGTTACATCGCGCAGGACACAATGACCGCGTTGCTTTTATGACAAAAATATTTATTTGCTAATGTGGCCAGAGCGCTGACTATCTGCCCATGTAAACAATGTGTATCCCTAATAAATTGCATCAGACATCTTAATATACGGCTTCCTTCCCAAGGGTACATGCAGTGAGTCAGCAAGAAAGTGAGAGATGGCGTGGCGCCGCCTCGATTGCGCTCTCTCCACCCGAAAGGACTCGGTTGATCCTCTAGTACGCTGTATGACAGGCAGAATTATATGCGTGCACTTCTTGCGCAACCCAGTTTTAGTCTTTGTCGAAATGAAAATCAACAGGGAGAAAACAATAGATGAGTATCAAATTTTATGTGAGGTTGAGAAAGAATGGTGCAGATATTGTTACGGTGCATTTGGACAGGACCGCCTGTGGCTCGGTGTGGCATTCACGAAAGCCTCTTCCTTCCGCATTGGAATGGACGGCAGTCCTACTTGCGACACCTGCGGCTGCAAGGAGACGATCGAGCACCTCCTCTGTGACTGACCCCGTTACAATGTGCCAAGAAAAGTGCTCGCGTCATCGCTGATCAAGCTCTTAACCCAACGGGACCTCCAAGGGCGCTTTCAGTAATGGAAGAGGAGGTGGAAACGGGGAGTATTCGTAGTTACCCAGATGGATGTACCTAAAAGTTTGTGCAATGAACATTTCTTAACCTATCGTACGAACTTTTGGGAACTCGTACATACACATATGCATATATTTGCAATCACTTAGCAAGATGAAATATATCGGCAGAAATGCTAGAGGATCAGGCCGTTTAGTTTTTCAAACATTTATTTGGTTGTTTATTCAGCAATTCCTGAAGTACAGGGCACTGGCACGAAGATATCAAAGTCGAAGTCCGCATTCGTGCACACACATATTTATGTGCAGTTAAACGTATATGAATCCCTGGTACTTCCGGTGCTGTTTGATGCTACGCAAGGCGATATCCTACCAGTTTTCAGAACCCTAGCTGTGAAATGACAGAACAAAGCGCTAATCACAGAAGTCACCTTAATGTTCTCTTCTTGTTCCGGCAGATCCTGACAAAAACCTGCATCGTGACGCGACTTTGCTACGCACGTATTAACGTCCAAAAGGTACAATAGTTTACATTCGCCTTTAAGGTATGGGGCCACAAAGAGAAGAAACATTTTTGTTTTGTATCCAGCAGCCAGAAATATGGCAGCTATTGTTTCTGATGAATCATGTTTTACTTATCTTCTCACTATTTAATGTTCAAAAATCGTTCAATTTAATTTTAGGGAGTTTTACGAATTGTAAAAATAAATACGTTAAAATTGCTAGTCGCACCAACTGTGATAAGTAACAATGGAAACGCTGTTTTGAGGAAAGCTCTGACATTTAGTATCTGAATGTATGGCCTATACAACGAACTAGGATAAATGTACTGCTATGCATATTAACGACGCAATTCCTGAAAATCTAAGCGAAACAAGAAACATTAACCGCTTTGACCAAGATTTGAAAATATATAAGCTCTAATGTGAACAATTTTCCCATTACTCTTTTTATTCTAGTTCATCTTATGCATCTGTATGTGAAAAATGAGTGCAGAAAATTTCATTTCAATATATTTATTCAGCATAATGTTATCGTTGTTTGCGTGACAAGATGTAGAGCAATCTCTTGTTTTGAGAAAAACAGAACTAGAGTAAATAAACCACATACATTCTTCAAGTGTCAGGGCAACCACCTTGTGGCCACTTTTAGAGTGTTTAAGTGCATAATAATTGCTCAGTTTAGTCTAATTATGCCAGTTAACATCACACACGTCAAAAAATAAAGATAGTCAGAATAATAGTCATGTATAATAGAAGTTAATGGCCTCACAATACCAGAGTGAAAGTTTAAAAACTCGCTGTACCTCCCAAAATAATCAAAGTAGGAACACAATTATTTTTGGAACATGCTTCTGAATGCTTGGGGAATACATAAAGTCTAAAAAACGAAAAATGTACTTTTTGCAAGAAAGTTAACATGTGAATATGACCTCACACCTTAATACATATGCACTTTTGCTCCTCGCTATGACAGAGGGGATGTAAATGAAACGGTTACAGAGCACCTTCAATTTCACTAGTAGTTGCACGGAGCCAAAGGTCCCTCTGTCAGGTGCCCGCAGTGACAAAATACCAAATGAAAAACTAAACACGTTATGCTCTTGGCGCAAGATTATGAGTTTCAATGTGATTTAGCTTGCACCACGAACAAGCAACTGCCAAGCGACGGCGTTGCTACAGTTGGATTAGGAATACTTTCTCCTGGAGGTTTCATTCGCTTCTCTGTGCCACATTCTTGGAAAAACTGGCTGCGGCACTGGTTATGCCTGAAATGAAGACAAACTCTCAACAATCCCACATTCTATAGCAATAAAATTAAGCTTGATGTCGTCTTGGGAACTATGTCGACATTTCTCAACTCACAGAAACCCCCTGGGCGGGCGTGTACGGGGGCGAACGCCGAGCGCACTCGGCGTTCATCCTACAACAAAGTTATCAGAGACAAAAAAATATGCAGATGGGTACAGAATTATTTACTTTCATCCTATGCAACGTGTAATCTCATTGAATGTTTTTGTTTATAGACACCACGAAGGTTACAACAATATTTCGACGTAATATTTATCTTTATGCGCGTCATCGTTCACAAGCTAGGCCGAAATGAAAACTCCAAATCAGGTGGGTTCGCAGTGGGATACGTCTACGCAGTGATGTCACAAGGACGAAGTCGATGCGTGATGCCTCTTTAGAGAAGAATGCTGACGACAGGTGTACTAGGCACAGTAAAGGGACAATACGTATCAAGCAACATCTAGGAACTCTATGCCTCTTGTATCGCAGCGGTACATGTGAATTCTCGAGGATTGCCCAAAAAACGGGAACACCGGCCCAGGAGCACATACCGAATGGCTGATTCTAAGAAATTAAAGTAAATCGAGGAATCTGAAATATAAACCAACCCATCATTAACAGATCAGTGCGCTTTAGATACATCGGTGTGCCCACATTGTATGCTCAGGTGTTATGTAGGAATCGTAGTCAGACATGCCCATTCTGGAGGATTGGCCAAGAACGGGCACATCCCCGGGGACGCGTACTGTGTGTCTAAATTGAAGAAAATAAAGTAAATCAAGGAATCGGTTAAAAATAATTCACCAGTTCCATCGACAGAACGACGTGCTTTAGAGATGTCTCTCAGCCGACATCATATGTTCAAGCTTTATGTAGGAAGCTTTTCTCTTGTTGTTGTTACGCAGAACAGAGGAGCACATAGTTGGTCAGCATACAAGGGCCACTTCGTATGTACCTTCATACAACCTTTGTACATATATATATATATATGTATATATATATATTAAGCGAAATATCAAGTGACCCAACAGTCATGGAGACACGCCAAACCCAGGAAAATAAGCAAAGAAAGCTTTGAGTCAAATAAAAAAAAGAAAGAAAAGCGTGCCTTTTTTTTCGTACATTTGGTGCAAGTCCGCGCTGAGTGTGTCGTCCTCTGTCCGTCTTGCGTCCCCGTGTTGCACGTTTATTTATGCATTACCAGCAAACCTGACTTTCCACTCGCCTGATATAACGTATTCATCATGATATGCGGATGTATACGGTCAGACCGAACGCCTGAACTGTTATGCGGCAGAAGAAAATCGCCAGTGTTCCAGGAACAACAAAGAAGAAATGCTGCTAATCTTCCGTGATGATCCACAGGGTTTCGATCAAATAAAGAGCGCGTGGTAACTAATGTTTGTATTAAATAAGGACGCTTGCGCCCGCTCTATATTGCGTCTTGTCCCTAGTTGTTGATCACTTGCCCTAATAACGTTGTTTCAGTGTGTAAAATACTTTGCCTAAGAAGCTGCCTTGTTTTATTCATGCAGAATACAGAACAGTTTCAAGAACAGATAACCAATTGTTACATTGATGCTTCGAGGTGGATCGTCAGAGCGATACCGGTAAGCGCTCGTTTCGTTCCTTTGGCGAATCGATTATGACTATGGCAAGAGCTCCTATATCTAAATACATGGAAACGGAGAAATATTTTTTTTCGCCAAGCAGCGCACCAGTTTCGACAAGGGTTGTTGAATTTAATTAAAGTTGAAATCTTTTAAATGTATCAAGTGGCTTTTCAATTCATTCTACATTCTTTATAGAAATACTCTTGAAAGATGCAAAATATGAGAAACTTCAAGCGCCAAGTTTACATGTCTGTGACTCAGCAACAAAACATGGTATCATAGTATTGTAAAATCTACCTATTATGATATCGAAAGCGAGCAAAATTGCCGTATTATACACCACTCAGAAATATACCGCCGATTCGTGAGTAGGACTTTTGCAACACCCTCATGAACATCGTGATAATTTAACCTAATCTGTAAATTCACAATAATGTTTGCTAACTCTCATTCTTTAATAGAGGTGGTTTACAAAAGTACAATATCTGTTTTTTGTGTGTGTGTGTGTTCAGGGTTATGGATTTGTCAACTTCGTGCTTCTATATTTTAAGCTTACCTATATTCGGCAATATTTGTTCAACACCCGAGGTCACCAATAAAATCTGCTTCGTAGAGTTGCTCGAATCGGTCTTTCTCGCTCAAATGCAACAAATTTCATGCAGATCAGACCTGCTGTTTCTTCTGCGTTTCACGTGTATTTGAACAGAGTAGCTGGAATTGGCCCTGAGCGAAATCATCTTTTTAAGGGGTGCTCCTAGCCGCGACTGAAAGCGGACGATCTGTGCTGAGTCTTACTTTTAAATCTCATACTCGTCCTTTATTTATTATTATTTAGTAGGAGTCGGAGCAAGAGTGTTACTTGCTGCAAGCACGGACTTTGCCTTGAAAATTTGCCAGCATAGGTGGTAGGAAGTAAAACATAATTAGTGTATTTATGCAGCAAACGCACCTAGCGTTCGACGGCACTATACGCTCTTTTACGATCAAGGTGGACAGAAAATGCCGTCATGTGAGTAATGCAGCTTTCGGCAGCACATGAAAACCTACATCTCTATTTTTCTGTCGGTCTGCTTGTTTTTGTTTAACAAACGTATTTTATTGTCATTTTAGCGCCGTAATCATCATCAGTATATTATTATTATTATTATTATTATTATTATTATTATTATTATTATTATTATTATTCTTATTATTATTATTATTATTATTATTATTATTATTATTAGTCCCGCAGCATGGCGCCCAGTGAGGGCGCATGCTTGCTCTGCTCGTGCCCTTTATTTTGGAAAACAGCAGTTCTGTCGCTGTGAGAAGTGTGAAAAAATTGGCCGACGATTGCGCTTCTTGCAAATGCGATCTTTGAGCGCAGCTGCTGCCTTATTTCAACAACAGGCAACTGCATACAGAACACGCAGTGCCGAACGGATGCAGTTCTGCGTTTCGGATTGGGCAGCACACACCGCGATCCGCCGGTATTGAGCCGGCGCTCCGGCGACGCGCCATCGCGCCACTTTATAATGGGCTACCGACGCCGAAAAGGGGGCGGGAAAGAATAGCAATTGTTATTTAATGTTTATTCTGAGGTGGGATGAGGAGATGGGTGGAGAACAGGGGTTGAGGTCTTATACTCATTGACTCAAAGACAGGCCTCAACGTGGCCGCACAAGGTTGGGTCGGGAAATAGAAGTAAGAGGACGAAACGCTATAACTGTCTCTCGAGTCACCGCAACGGCACTGCGCCAGGTAAGGGGAGGTACAGGGCAAGAGTGGAGGTGGGAGGAGAGCCAGGCGCAAGCACTGCCAGAGGCGACAAAGGCCACTGAGGAACGCGCCCCGCAAACGGCGAAGCGAGAGACACGGCTGAGAGCCGTACAGCCACGCGACGCGGAGACGGAGGAGCGGAGAGCCGTGTATCACGCGCGAGGCAGGAAGAAGCGCCCGCCGCCGGCACCGCGACAGTGCCGCGACAGTGGGCGGTAGCGGCGAGAGTCACCACAACAACGCTGCGCTAAGGAAGGGAGTAAAGTCACTAGAACTCTGAGGCGAGAAGACGTGATCCGGCTTTGGAGGACAAGGGGAGGGCAGGACTCGCGCCGTGCGCTAGAGATGGCAGCAGGAGCGCGCGCAGAAGCAGCGAGCGAATGATCACCTTGGTTACGGCGAGGGACGACGGCCCCGCAAAACGCAGGGACGTGCGCCAAAGATCTGCGCTTTAAAAGGTGTGCATGCGAAGTCTGTGACCTGGCGAAACGATGAACTGGAGCTTTTGAAGTCCATATTGCGCTCCTTTCGCCGCAATTTGTGCAAATTAACACAGCGGGGTGCTAAGCCTAGTGAAAACGACCCGACGGCCTGCTCCCTGCATCTTTTCTTTTACCACACCGTTTCCCCCTCTTGTGCCATGCTAGGTGACCTTGCCGGTGGCACGGCCGCTCTGCGTCGCCTCCTTCTCGACGAGCTAGAGGGAATCTCGTTCCTGAGCGGCGAACTTTCCCAACTGCGAGAGGAGAATGAACGCCTCCGTAAGAGAGAGAGTAAAACATCTTTATTAATAATGCCAGCTGCGCGGCGCCACAGCTCGCCGCGCAGCTGGCACGCCTGGGAAGTCCCTTGTCGATTCCGGAAGGTCTTCTACTTCTACTCCTGCTTCGACGCGCTATGATCTTCCTGTATTTCTACGCACTGCAGAAGAACGAGCCGCCATTTCACTGCTTGATTTCACTTCTACCACTGAGCATGCCTCCAAGACTAAAGAAAAAGACAAGCATCCTGCCTCAGTTGGTGCCCTAAAGAGTTCGACATTGTGTGTAGCTCAACAGCCGCAACGACCTAACGCTATTTTTGTTTCTAACTTGAGCCCTGAAACAACCTCTTCCGAACTGACGAAGCACTTGAAACCGTTCAGTACTTTTGCCCTCTCCTTCCGGCGTCTTGGAACAAAATATCAGTCGTATTCTTCTTTTCATGTAACCGCCAATGATGAGCCCTCAAGCGCCTGAACGACCCGCCAATGTGATTAATGGGATGCCTGTGCAAGCCGTTGCGTGAATTGCTACACGACGACATGCTACATGCTTCCGAGATAACCCCCAAGAATCAAAGTGGCGTGAAATTTAGGCATACATTACCAAAGCACGTGAATTTTTCCATAATGTCATTTCATATTTTCCTATTTTTGTTATTTCTGAAACTTGCCTCTGCAGTGAAATTTCCTTTTCAGACTTCTTTCCACCGCACTACAACGTCTTCCGCAGTGACTGGGACTTCAGTGGATTTCAATAAAAAGGTGGTGGCGTACTGGTTCCTGTAGACAATTCACTGAGATTTTGCTTACTTATTTATGAAACTACTGCTGACAAGAAGTTCAAGCAGGGTGTTCGGCGCAACGACATTGAAAGTGTACAGGAGTAGATTTGGCTATAATTGTGCGCCTGGCTCGCTGTGAAAAATTGTTGACCGGATCTTTGTATGTACAGCCGAAGATTTCCCCTGTTTTGTTTGATGAGATCATCTCTTCTATTGAAAGTGTAATATCTTCACATAGCATGCACAGAGTAATTCTTGGTGATATTCATACACCTGGAATTGATTGGAAAACGCTTAGATATTCGCATTACAATCATTACACAGAGTAGAAATGCAGCGTGTTGCTGGACTTTTCGTCCTTCTGTTCCCTTCAGCATCATAACTTGATCGCCAACTCATGTGGCAATGTTTTAGACCTTTGCATCTCGAATGCTCATGTTTTAGATTTCTTTTGTTTTGACACGTCCCTCGTACGTCCCGATAAGTTTCATCCGTCACTTAAGATCGCTGCATCTGTGTCAGCCCTGAAGCAGAGCTCCTCCAGTAGCATAAATGAATGCTTTCGCTTTGCTTTCAAGCGGGTAATTATCTTGGTTTATATGATTTCTTGTCCATCGCCGATTGGTCATTGGTTACAGACAAAACAAATGTTGATGACCAAGTAGATCAGTTTACGGAGCTTCTTTGTAGCAGTATGCGCATATACATTCCCCAGTACAGACCTAAACGCTCCAAATATCCTCATTCGTCCTCATCTGAACTCATAATTGCCCTCAAACAAAACGATCGCTCGCACCAGTAATCTAGAATTCCTCTGCCTAATGAGTGGAGGGAAATCCCGCTTTTTTTTCGGGAGCCCTGTAAACACCTCTATAAGTGGGATCAAGACTCAAATACTGCATTCTTGGAAAAGAGAGCCTCCGACCGACTGACAGAATTTTGTAAGTACGTCCGTAAGCGTTCTAATATACGTGCAGACTGTTTTGGCCGGCTTGATTCTACAGAAGAGTAGAAGTCTAAGCAGCCGCGGATTGTATTGCTGGCCATATCTCATCATTATATAAAGTTGCAGGTCCGAACGCTTGAGTCAGTCCGCACCTTACGACGGTTCCTACATATAGTGCTGTGTTGTTTATTGAAAAGCTCATCGACCATTAATGCCTTAAGCGCATGAGCCTTACCGAACCTACAGGCCTGATGGCATCGGCTCCGCAATTCTAAAAGCTTATGACACTTTCCTCTTTCTCTTCCTTTTTTCATTCCTTTTTCTTTCTCTCCTCTCACTCTTTGTCATCTTTACTGTCTGGTTAACCTCCCTGCCTTCTCTCTCTCGCTCTCTCTCTCTACGGCAGTATATTTGCTCCAGTATTGACATCTATGTTTAGCAAATATTTGACTACTTAAACTTTCCTTCACATGTGGAAAACTGCTCATGTTTTTCCTGTATTTAAGTCTTGCTGTAAAACCAATATCTCTATTTATCCCTCGGCTTCTCTTCACTGTGCCTCGTCTAAGTTATTTTAGCTTGCTCTTCACAACATATTATCTTTTACTGTGAAGATCTCACTCATTCCGAATCAACATGGATTTTTCACCAGCGGCTCTGCTATCACAAACCTCGCAAGTTTCATGACACAGATCTCCGCGCCGGTACTTCAAAGGGGGCAAATCGACACCGTTTACTGTCACCTGAGGAAAGCCTGTGATGTAGTCTGCCACTCACTGCTGAGGCCCTCCGCGTGAGTGCGCGAGCTCACCGCCGCTTTCCTCCCCCTCCCTTCCCTCTATCTCATCTTTCTATTCCCTCTATCCCGTCCTCCAGAATAGGGTAGCCAACCAGACTCATTTCTGGTTAACATCCCTGCCTTCTGTCCTCATTTGCTCCTCCTCCTCCACTGAATCTAATCAAGCTTACGCACTGTGATGTTCACTCGTCAGTCGTTAATCTCTTGCGTTGTTATTTTCTTGATAGATCATGTTACGTTAACGTCAATGTCGAAACGTCTTCTTTTTACATGGCAACTAGCGGCGTCCCTCAATGATCAGTATTAGGACCACTCCTTTTCTTAATTTTTACGAATGACGTTCAGTCCGTTATTCGGAACTCTTCTTTTCTTCTATATGCCGATGACATCAAAGTTTTAAAGAAAAATTCACTGTTGATGACTGTCGCACCCTGCAGTCGCACCTGCTTTGTTTTTCTAAATGGTGCAGAGTTAATAACCTCTCCTTCAATGCAGCTAAGACCAATTTCATGAATTTGACACTCAAGACAGCAAGAATTTCTTTTTTTCTTATTCTTTAGATGCTGTACCGTTTTGGAAGTTCTTTGAGATCAATAATCTCGATGTACTCTTTGATGGAACCCTACACTTTGCTGCTCACACTAAACGCGTTGCTATGAGGGGTATGCACCCTCTTACCTCTGTTTGCAGACTATCGAAGGAATTCGTCTTCTACACCATTCCGCAAGTTATATACAACTATCTGTTTTCCTCAACTTGAATATGCGTCGATCGTCTGGAATGGCTTTTGCAAATCCAACAGTGACATTATACATTGGGTCCAGAAAAAGTTCCTAAGCATATATCATCGCCGCTTCGCAAGCATTGGCCTTGGACCTTGTTGTAACATTGTTTGATTATTGTCAACGTTCTTACTTCGCTGCCGACGTAATCGCGCTGACCTTCTGTTTCTCTTCAAAGTCCTTCACACATGTCCTTGCCTGCACGGAACATCTCAGTTGTATCATGCTTCGTTTTCCGAGCAAGATCACCAAAGAACATAGACCTTTCCATTTTCCTGCCTGTTATTAACAATACGCAACCATCCACAGAATATAGAGTCCTTATAACGCTTAATTTAAAGATCTTGATATTTTCCATACCTCGCTGTCATCGTTCCTTTCCGAGCTTTGCCTTGTTGTGTCCTAATTTCATGCATTCTTAAGCTGCTTTCTCTTCCTTCTCCTTTTGTATTTCCATTGCGCTTTGTTTTATCCGCTCTCTTTTTTTAACAGTTCTTTTTATTCATTGCTTTTTTTTTAAATATGTTCCCCTGCAGTGTTCTTTGTTTTCTTTCTTTTGTATTTTAATGTGTGCACTCAGACTTTAGGGTTGTACCTGCGCACGTTAAATAAACATGATTGATTGATTGATTGATTGATTGATTGATTGATTGATTGATTGATTGATTGATTGATTGATTGATTGATTGATTGATTGATTGATTGATTGATTGACCTGCGCAGGAGCTCTTCAGTGAAGATATATGGAAGGACGTCGAACCATTGACAGCCAGTATCAAGGTAAGCCCCACCAAAGCTATGGCGCTACTGTAAGCCACAATGAGTTCATTACGCACCACCAGACAAACGTTTGCAGGGAACGAGAGGCAGCAGCGGGAGGGGTGAATATAAGGCCACTGGGCACTTCACGAGTGCGAAAAGCCTGAGGTGTTACAGGGACGGAGATGCGGACGCTCCCGCTCCCCACTGGCAGTGCGCCCGATTGGTCCCGTGACTAACCTGCTGGACGATGAGCTAGTCTAGAACCCCTCCATACTACTACCGCTAAAGCGTAAGCTGATCAAGTGGCTTGAAGTCAGCCATTGTGCGGTTGAGGGCGTGTTCTTCGCACGGTGCGTCGTACGGCACTCGGCCCCCCTTAGCGTGTGCACATACGCCTCCTCATGGTATATATCGGTTCAGCATTCATAACATCCACCATCGACGCAGCTTTATTCAATGCCCCAACTAACAACTCGGCCTTTATACCCGAACAGTTTATCTCGAGACTTGAGGAATGCCGTCAACGTGCTCGCTTCAACACAGAAGTCAGTCAGCTTGATGGCAAGCAACGTTACATCTCTCTTCGCGACGTCTCCTTTCGTCCTGGAGAAAAAGTGCTCCTTTGGACTCCCATTCGTACACATGGTTTGTGAGAGAAGTTCGCATCCGCTTCCTTGGACCTTATATTAATTATGAATAAACATCCCCCGTGAACTATCTCGTTACTCCCGTAGACGTTCATTTGGACCACCGTTATCGTGCTTCGTAGATCGTTCACCTTTCGAGTCTCAAACGATTCGTTCGGCGTTTCCCTCCTGGCTAAGTCGGGGCCTGGCTCGCCGCTTGCCGCGCGCAGAGAAATTAGTGTAAGCATTATTCATGCGCTCCATATTCTCATCTGTACATACTCATCATCTCTTTTTGGGGCCTGGTAGTGGGGCTCTCACTCTGGAGAATAAACAAGAGTTATCCGATTAAACCTTCTCTCACAATATATATACGCATCATTAGGCAATTGGCAAATGACATTTTTGCTCGGTCAAACGCCTGTCTCTATTCTGATGTTTTCCAATATTTCATCACGCATTTACACACGCGCGATCCACGCAAAAGCGTGAGTTGGCTTACCGTACTCTCGCGTGAAGCACTGGAACAACGCATTACCTTTTAGTTTTGTCCATAGGCTCTAACCGATGATATGTGCATGGCGAAACGCTCATATTTTCAAAAATTTCTTCCAGCGCTTTATTGACTGTTAAGTAAGTCATCATGCTGCAAGCCATAGAATAATTTAAGCGAACATAACTATACATGTTGATTGGAGCACCGGGTTATTATATGTCTTCAACTTATCATCTCGAATAGAACACGGTCGCTATAGTATATTGATAACCTCAGATACGTGAAATCTGAAGTAAAAAAAATCCATCAGTTGTAACAGCGTAGTACTCGTGATTTTTCTTTTGCTGCCAAATACCACAACCACTCGAGCGAAACACACGCAAAGTGTGCCCATGAATTCACCGAATACCCATGCGAAAACATGCCACATGACATAGCAACATTTTCGCTTTCTATATACGACAGTATTACGCGCCTAACACCCCGACGAAGGCACTAATTTCTTTTCGCCTTTTCTTTTTCTTTTCTTTCACGTTCCTCGCTTCCACCAACAGAAGTGCTTGGTAAATCAAATGCCCAAGGACCAGGATACAATGCTCGGCATCGTTCGCTACCTCAGGATGTTCTTCTTCACAGCCTGAACACGTGCTTCATGTGGCTACACTACCAACGTGAGAAACCGTCTTCAGCGACGTCCTAATATTAATAAACTCACAGATACTGGCATGCATGCACGTATGCCTCCTTCTGGTGGCGCTGTACTCCCGACGTCGATCCCTCGGCAACATCAACGATGGACGGGGAATCTCGATTCCCGATCTCTTGAAGTTATTTACAAGTGCGACCGAGCACATTAGTTTCGTATTTTCTCCTTACTGAACTCTTCAAAACGACGTATGATGTCTTCGGAATGACTTCGGAAATTTAGCGGCAAGCGCAGGATCTTGGAGACCGCGCTGTGCCTGATCTCGGTGGCCATATGTTTACATTCATTGCAATCTGTGGTGTTCCTGCACATCCTCCCCGCTAGCAATGCACCAGGAATGGGTGTCTTCAATATGTCGTCCCAGTTAGGACTTCGGAGGTGCTGCTTTCAGCCAATGAGCGTTTGCGTGCGCAGCGCAGCCTCTCTGGCAGCCCAGGATGCCAAATTGGAGACAGAATATGCGGTCTTTTCCATTGTGTTCTGCCTCTTTTGCAATTTGTAGTATCCGGAATTAACAGACGGTAAATATGTTCAGCTAAAGTTCCTGCGGATTCCTGAAGTTCCGAAAATTCCTGAAGTATCTCTACAAGGACCAGGCACGTGTATTTTTCAAATTTCTTCATCCTGGAATTAGATATATATTTTAAAGCAAAGGTTCATTTGCCTTGTCCTTCGACTTTCCCACTGCTGCTGCTATGGCTAAGGCTGCTATGGCTAAGCTAAGGGGCTCTAGCTGTGGCTGCAGCGTTCCAGCACACTATGTAGGGGGATGGTTCAGAGCGTGTATATACATGGAAGGAGCGTGGCAGAGAAGAAAACAGACACGAGGAACTCGTTTGGACCACACCGCATCGAATTTGCACAATTCCCTCTGGAGCTCCCTGGTCGTTGCCACATTTCCCCTTTACAGCTGTAGTTATTCGTGAACCCCCACAAGCACTCACTTTTCTACCAACGTGCAAGTCCAGACGGAAGCTAGAGAGAATGGAAGAGAGGAAGGGGAGAGGAGGCAGAGAAGGGGTGGAACCGACGCAGTCGTGAAAGAGGGAATAACAGCCTTGCCACTCTTCGCTCGCTGTTCCCATACAAATACAGGGGGGGGGGGCATGATAGGGAAAATGTGACATGAGAAGGCGAGGAAACGCTGGATAGACTTAAATTGAAGGTACGGTACTGTGCGTTCCTGCTATTTCTGAAAAACGAGGCCATGCAAATATCTCTAGCGGACAACTTATTCAGGGCGTGCAGAAGCAGAGCCGCATTAATTAAAGCGCACCGCAGGGTCTAAGCGGCACAACGGAAGCAGTCGCACGTCAATTCAACACTTGTGTGCCCGCAGCGATAGCTTTGCGGCTATGGGATTGCTCGAAGTGGCGTATTTGACTGAGACAGCCGCATTTGGACAGGGGCGAAATAAAAAACGCTCACGCACTTTGATTTAGGAACACGTTAAAAAACACCACGGTGCCAAAATTAATCCGGAGTGCGCCACTACGGCATGCCTCATAATCAGATTGTGGTTTTGGCACGTACAGCCCCATAATCCAATTCAAGTTTTATGCTTCTGCCACGATACGATGTGGCATAAGAGGTAACGACAATGCTCAACCTCCTGGGAGGTTATGAAATATGGCACACAATAACGCCTCAAGCAAACACCCCTCCTTCTGTGTTTTGTGTACTACGCAGACAAACAGCAGTAGTGTACGTAAGGTAATGTTTAACATCAACTCACCACTCTCGTGTCGGACAAAACGTTGAAGAAATAAGGAATTCGCCGTCAACGTAAACAACACAGCAAACAAAAAGCAAAGCAAACAACACAGCGAAGCAAACAACACAGAAAGCTTCGCTTACATAGATTCCCACAGTGCATGGGATCTGCATAATTTTTTTTAAAGTTCTGCCTTTTCTTTATTTTACTTTCAAATGTTTTCGACCTATTTTATCGTACTCATTTGAAACAAAAAAAAGAACAATGAAAAAAATCACCAAAGATTATGATACTCATTAAAGCAAAACTTGAGCTCAGCTCTGTACGTGTTTTCAGTTCGCAATATTTTGGCTGACGCGGACAATCTGTCTCATGTAGCACGTTGCAAACGGTGCGAAGTTTGCAACGAGCCATCGTGAGAGGCAGCACGTGGGTGCGATTCAGAGCAGCTGAAGCAAACAGAACTCCCAGACGACGAGCGCTACTCTGGCGCCATCTCATGGCCATCGTCGCCACACTACGATTTTCTTCTCACGCTCTCGCAGTGACCTCCTCTGATTTCCGCGTAGACATACCATGGTAGAATATCTATGTTATCTGGCATATTTTGGTTGTTATTACGAAAGCAAGTCCTGCGTCTCTAGATGGACGGTCTAATGGAAATAAACGACAATTTGTTTTGTGGAAATCTTGGCCATTTGAGAGCCAAGTTTCCTACAAAGGAATAAGGTTGGGAGAAAATTGTGAACAAATATATATTAAATCTGTAGCTGCAGAAATAACAGAATGGCAGTTCCATTGTATTGCTTTAAATAGCATATGATGAATTAATACCTCATTTAGAAGCCACTTGCTCTTAAGTACTCCTTAAAAAAAAATCTGTCTTCGAAAGACTGTCTTTACCGTGCTTTGTTGGTTTCGATTCAGGGGCCGAGCTGGATGAATTAGGATTAATTAGGAAAAACTATAACCAACTTTTTGGTTCTTCAGCACGAGACAGAGATTGATGAATTTTCATTAGGTGACCTTGTGCGTTTAAGCGTCTTAAGATACATTTCAACACCCTGGTTGTTTTCAGACACTGATCCAGACAAGCATCTGTTGTCGGTCTGCTAAGCTGAAGTTGACGGCCTTGTATTCTCAGTGTTTTCTACAATTACTGGCAAAGCATCGATCAGATGTTTAACGTTCAATGTAATAGGATGATTAAGAATCTGCGAGCTAGCATTGCAACTCGCTACAGAACCGAAAAGTGGAATCACTTGAAATGTCAACACTTGAACTAGTCTCCGACAGGCTTGAGGTTCCACAGATTTTGACACTGCCTTTTGGAGTGTGTAACCATTTGCTGACGGGCTGTCGCTCCTGCACATCCCTTAGAACTTCCCTGAACATAAGCAACAGCATCAACATCAATGAAGCTTCAACATCAACAGAAACAGCATCGTTATTACACAGGAGAAACACTTTGTCGTCTTATTTAACGCCCCAAGGCAACATTGGGCTAATAAAAAAGGCGCAGTGTAGTGAAGGGTTCATATTAATTTGGACCACCTAAAGTTTTTCTGTCACGTAACTAAATCTTAGCATATGTTTTCTCGCAATCGTACTCCCACGGTAGCTTCTAGACGTAAATGTGATGGTTGGCCTCACTTGGGGGGCTGCTCTAGCCATACCTTGTAGAAAGCACCACTGTCAACGTTGTACTTGAGCAGTAAACGTCGTCCGCAACGACCCAAGAATCCGGCCCCAATAGACTCACTGCGGACACTCTTCACGACCCCTGCACAAAGGTTGCGCAGTGTTGGGGACTCGGTGCTGACGCCCGTTATTGCAAATGGGTCGCAAGCCCCAAGGGTAGCTTTGGCCTGGCGGCCTGGGGCACTGGAACAGAACAACTTGTTTATTCTAACATAGCAAAAGAGCGGCCGGTCAGGTCGACCGAAGTGGAGAGACGGGAGAGCACGTAACTCAACAGAAGAAATCGGAGCCTCTCTCTCGGCGTCCGGGGGCAGCTGCTCTTATACTCTCGGCGTCGTGGGCAAGAAGGAAGGTCACGGGATGAGCCCACGCGACGGCGGAGCACGGAGCCCACGCGACGGCGGAGCATGAGCCCACGCGACGGCGGAGCACGGTCGAGCCGAGAGACATGTTGAGACGAGTGTAGTGACGCATCGCCAACCCGCCGACGGACAGACCTCCCGGCTCCTCACTTGGGGAGCTCCGCTCCCCGGCTGCCGCGCTTTGACAAGCGTGGGCACACACACACACACGCACACACGAAGACACGTGGCACTGAAACACGCCTGGACACGCTTGGCGGGGAGGCGTTGCGGCGGCGTCGAACGGGCCAAAATGTCCGCCGCTTTGAACGAAGCCCCGGCGTCCGTTGCATCCGCGCCGGCATTACCGCGCATTGTAGGCGAAACGTAACAGACCGCCCCGCCGGGGGAAGGAGATCCCGATGGTCAGGGGACTGCATCCGCTGTCCGGAGGGATGTCGCTCGATGATGCTCATAACCGAAGTCGGGCGTCCTTTGGCGTTTCTTGAGCGCAGCGCACAGAGAAGGCCTCGTTCTCACGTTCAGGTGCACACAGGACACTGCAAAGTGACTTCGGGAGAGTTGACATTTTTGTTCTCGTTTCCGGCAAGCGTTAGAACTACGCCGAAAGTCAACCGCTCAGTCAGCAAGCACGGCACAATCCTCACCAAGCCCTGCCAGGCCCTTTCCCCTTTTATACTGCTGCCTAGTTCCTTACAGTAGTTTAGCAGCACTCAGAACGCGTCCACAAATCGGAAAATTGCACTAGAAAGCACATCATCACTTTGAAACACTACACGAAAGCAATAGGTTAAAAATCCTGCCTCAGGAAGAAAAACATCAGTAACAAGCAATCTTGAGGCTGATTCCCACGTTAGGGGCTTCGACTTAAGCCATCGGCGTTACCGTTGAGACTCCCCTTTTTGTAACGCACCTCAAAGGAATATTGTTGCAAAGCGAGGCTCCAGCGCAGGAGGCGGCCATTTTTGGGAGAGATGGTCTGCAGCCATTGGAGAGGGCAGTGATCCGTCTCAATGATAAACCTCGAGCCAGCTAGGTAACATGACAATTTCTGAACGGCCCACACGATACACGCACACTCTTTCTCGGTGGCGCTATACGCCTGCTCACGACTCGTCAGCTTACGACTAGCATACAGGACGGGGTGTTCTACTTCTCCATTTTCCCGTTGGCACAGTACAACGCCCATGCCTCGCTCACTAGCATCACACTGAACAACGAACCCTTTTGAGTAGTCGGGCGATCGTAGCACAGGCTGGCTTGTTAGGGCGCTCTTTAGGGCGCTAAAAGCTCTTTCCTTTGTCTCATCCCAGACGACTGTTTGCGGCTCTGTCTTTCTCAGAGCATCCGTCAAGGGAGCCGCGATATCAGAGTACCTGGGGATGTACCTCTGATAGTAGCCGGCGACACCTAAGAACGACCGAATATCGGTCTTCGTGCGCGGTTGCGGGAAGTCTCGCACAGCGGCCACCTTTATTTCAGAGGGGCGGCGACGACCCCGACCAATCACGTGTCCGAGGTAGACAACCTCGGCCTGTGCTAACTGGCACTTGGGAGCCTTGACTGTCAAGCCCGCATCGCGCAGGCGGGTTAGCACTGCCCGCAAGTGCGCCATATGCTCAGGCCAGGATGCGGAGAATATCGCTACGTCGTCTAGATACGGTAAAGCGAATTCTTGCTGTCCCCGCAACACTTTATCCATGAGGCTTGAAAAGCAGTATGGCGCGTTCTTCAAACCAAAACTCAAAACTTTAGGACGGAATGTCCCCATTGGTGAAATGAACGCCGCATACCTACTAGCCTCTTCTGTAAGTGGAACCTGCCAATAACCCCTGACAAGATCTAGGGTGGAAATAAACTGAGCGCTACTCACTCTCTCAAGGCGCTCCTCGATGTTAGGGATCGGATAAATTTGATCCTTAGTGATGGAATTAAGCCTGCGGTAGTCGACGCAAGGACGAGGTTCCTTGCCCGGTACCTCAACTAAAATCAAAGGGGAGGTATAATCACTCTCACCCGCTTCAATAACACCGAGCTGTAGCATTTTCTTTACCTCAGCCTCCATAATATCGCTCTGGCGGGGTGACACCCGGTACGCCTTGGATCGTACTGGCTCTGGGGAGGTAAGTTCTATGTCATGAGTAAGGACAGAAGTCCTACCAGGCCTCTCAGAGAACAGACCTTGAAACTCTTGTAAGAGCTGGTGTAGTTCGGTTTTCTGCTCAGGCGACAGCGATGCTTTACTTATTAAGTCACTAATGACTTGATCGGTGTCTTTCCTGTTCGTCACTGAGCCTAGTCCCGGAAGCTCGACCGGAAGCTCTTCGGGAACGTTTACCATCATGCACACCACTGCTTCCCGTTGCTTATAGGGTTTGAGCAGATTACAGTGGTAAACTTGCTGTGCTTTCCGCTTTCCTGGCAGACTCACCACGTAGTTAACGTCCGACAGTTTTTGAACAATCCGTGCTGGGCCCTCCCACTGCACGTCGAGTTTGTTCTTTAGCGATGTGCGCAATATCATGACCTCATCGCCCACCTCAAAACGACGGGTCCTGGCTGTCCGATCATAATAAACCCTGGGCCCTCTGCTGGGCCTTTGCCATTGCTTCACCTGACAACTCCTGTGCCCTTCTTAAGCGTTCGAGGAGCTTAAGCACGTACTCTACCACGACTGGGTCGTCGCCCCTGCCTTCCCATGATTCTCGAAGCATGCGAAGCGGAGATCGCAGCGAGCGACCGTACACCAGCTCAGCTGGCGAAAACCCCGTAGCCGCATGCGGCGCGGTCCTTATTGCAAACATCACTCCAGGCAGACACAGCTCCCAGTCAGTTTGATGTTCAAAACACAATGTTCTCAACACGCGCTTCATGACGGAGTGGAGCTTCTCAACGGAATTCGACTGGGGGTGGTGCACTGAGCTGTGTAACAGCCTTACCCCGCACCTTTCGAGAAAGGCTGTCGTCAAAGCGCTAGTAAACACTGTGCCCTGATCTGACTGGATTTCTGCAGGAAAACCAACTCGCGCAAATATGGACAGTAGTGCATTGACTATCTCAACTGAGCTGAGTTCTTTAAGCGGCACTGCTTCAGGGAACTTTGTCGCTGGGCAGATCACAGTCAAAATGTGTCGGTACCCCGTGGCTGTTACCGGCAGAGGTCCCACTGTATCAATAACGAGCCGTCTAAAAGGCTCCGTAATGATAGGTACCAACTTCAACGGCGCCCTCGATTTGTCCCCTGGCTTGCCCACCCGCTGACAGGTGTCGCATGTCTTCACAAAGTGGTCTGCGTCCCGAAAACACCCTGGCCAATAGTACTCTTGCAAGAGACGGTCCTTAGTTTTCTTAACTCCTAGGTGTCCGGACCACGAACCCCCATGCGACAAGCGCAACAGATCCTGACGATAGCATTGAGGCACGATCAGCTGATCGAACTCCACTCCCCTGCGGTCTAGATACTTCCGGTACAGGACCCCACCTCTTTCCTCAAAGCGAGGATTTTTCTTGGCGATACCTTCCTTGACAATGCAGCGTATGTTTTCTAGGCTGCCATCCTTCTTTTGCTCGGCTATCAAAGCCGACCGGCTGACTTTTAGCAACCTGTTAAGTCCGTCTGACGTAGGCGCGATGAGCAAATCTGGAGACAGCTCTCCTAATTTTCCCGTGTCGGGATTTTCCTCTCCAGTATCTGGTGCCTTTAACGCTACAGGCTCAATTTTATTCAGTTCGGGCGTGCTCTGAATACCAGCTTGCTGCGGCTCTGACCCTTTTTCATCGTTCAACAACGTCGGCCCCGCAACTACCGCCTTTGCAGCGAGCTCCCGAACCTTCGATCTGGTTAAGGCCTGAACGCTAGCCTCACCAAACAAAAGCCCCTTCTCGCGCAGGAGGTGATCGGACCTGTTCGAAAATAGGTACGGGTACTGGGGGGGGGGGGGGCAGCATAGATGACACTGCGGCCTCCGTCTCAAGTGCTCCGAAAGGTCCTTCAATAAGCACTTTTGCTACCGGCAGACACACGCTATGAGCTTCCACTGCTTGCTTGATCCATGCGCACTCGCCCGTGAACATATCGGGTTCTACGTAAGAGGGGTGAACTACATCCATTGTAGCTGCGGAATCGCGAAGCACTCGGCACTCTTTCCCGTTCACGAGGAGGTCTCGCATGTAAGGCTCGAGAAGCTTGATGTTCTCGTCAGTGCTGCATAATGACAAAAACACGACTTTTGGTTTTGTTTCTGGACACTGCGCCGAAAAGTGACCCGGCTTCTGGCACGTATAACAAACGCGCGCTTGCCTCGTCTCGAACCGCTTTCTGCGTTCGGCTTCGGTTGCCGCCGTCTCCGTACGTTCGGTCGGACTGCTTTCACTCGCATCCGAACTACGTGTGTCCCCCTTTGCTCTCATGGGCGTGAACTTTGGCCTCTCAAACTTGGAGCCAAATTCACCCTTTTGACCGTCCTTAGCTCCGCGAGCCCGACGCGTCACAAACTCCTCGGCTAGCTCAGCGGCTCGAGCCACCGTACTAACGTCTGGCCTATCCAAGACCCAGTACCGCACGTTCTCAGGTAACCGACTATAAAACTGTTCTAGCCCGAAACACTGCAGAACTTTCTCGTGGTCACCAAACGCTTTCTCTTCTTTGAGCCACTCCTGCATGTTTGACATAAGCCTGTACGCAAACTCTGTATATGACTCACTTTTGCCTTTCTCATTTTCCCGAAACTTCCGACGGAACGCCTCCGCTGACAGCCGGTACTTTTTTAGCAGACTCGATTTCACTTTGTCGAAATCCTCTGCCTCCTCTCTCTCCAAGCGAGCGACTACGTCGGCCGCCTCGCCGGGTAACAAAGTGAGCAAGCGCTGTGGCCATGTTTCCCGAGAGAACCCCTGCTTCTCGCACGTTCGCTCAAAGTTAACCAGGAACAAACCAATGTCCTCTCCAAGCTTAAACGGCCGCATCAGGTCAGTCATTTTGAACAATACTCGTTCTCCTGCACCGTGTGCCTGACTTCCATTACGAGCGCGTTCCATCTCTAACTCGAGACGCTTCATTTCCAAAGCGTGTTCGCGCTCTTCTTTTTCTTTCTGTTCTTTAAGTTCACGCTCCTGTCTCTCTTTCTGTTCTTTAAGTTCGCGCTCCTGTCTTTTTGCCGTCTCCCTCTCCTCAATGGTCTCAAGGCATTCCGACAGCTCGTCATCCTCAGCTTCTAACTCAAGAATAGCCCTTAGCAGTTCTGGTTTTCTGAGTTTGTCTGAGACATCCAGACCCAACTCTCTCGCAAGCTCCAGCAATTTCGGTTTGCGCAACGACTTCAAATCCATGGCTGCTCTGAATGCTGCTTCCTCTACTGCCTACTATTGTCTTGCCGCAAACTAACCCGGCAGCAACGACAACCACAATTACCAGCTCTGTTTCTGACACTAACAAAAGCCTGGCAAAACTCAGAAGAAGAAAGTCCCGCACTCACCAAACCTCGCAGCCAAGAATTCAGCGCAGTCGTTCCGCTGCAGGCAACCAGTCATCACACAGGGCTCGTTGCACTGCTCCCGGATGGTCGTTGTGCTGCTCAGCATACATTCAACCGCATCTCTTCGCTGCTGGCCTCCATTGTCGCGATCTCACCGCTGGCAACCAGCTGTTGGGGACTCGGTGCTGACGCCCGTTATTGCAAATGGGTCGCAAGCCCCAAGGGTAGCGTTGGCCTGGCGGCCTGGGGCACTGGAAGCATCCGAAGGTCCCGGCAAAGCATGAGTAGACTGGTAACAGAACAACTTGTTTATTCTAACATAGCAAAAGAGCGGCCGGTCAGGTCGACCGAAGTGGAGAGACGGGAGAGCACGTAACTCAACAGAAGAAATCGGAGCCTCTCTCTCGGCGTCCGGGGGCAGCTGCTCTTATACTCTCGGCGTCGTGGGCAAGAAGGAAGGTCACGGGATGAGCCCACGCGACGGCGGAGCACGGAGCCCACGCGACGGCGGAGCATGAGCCCACGCGACGGCGGAGCACGGTCGAGCCGAGAGACATGTTGAGACGAGTGTAGTGACGCATCGCCAACCCGCCGACGGACAGACCTCCCGGCTCCTCACTTGGGGAGCTCCGCTCCCCGGCTGCCGCGCTTTGACAAGCGTGGGCACACACACACACACGCACACACGAAGACACGTGGCACTGAAACACGCCTGGACACGCTTGGCGGGGAGGCGTTGCGGCGGCGTCGAACGGGCCAAAATGTCCGCCGCTTTGAACGAAGCCCCGGCGTCCGTTGCATCCGCGCCGGCATTACCGCGCATTGTAGGCGAAACGTAACAGCAGACTGTTGCCGAAGGAGAACACTGCCGTGGCTAAAAAACTGATACTGAAGAAACATTTAACACTTTCTAAGCGAAAACAAATCAGCAGAGAAACCTGTTAAAGTAAAGCACCGAGCGCAGCTAATGTACACCGACTTACTCCATCCACATAAACACAAATTATAGCAAGTCACTGAATTGACCGTTCAAATGTTACCAATAAATTTTGAGGTGAGAATCGAGAACAGCGCAGCGGCTAGGCCAAACAAGAAACAAACATATACTGAATTATTCTGTTTCAGGGTCAAAACAGGAGCAGGAGGAACCTACGCTCCCGATAAGATAGTTTAAGATCAAATTCAGAGAGAACACTGATAGGTTTTTGCTCAATGGTGACTTTTGTTACGGATGTTGCCAAGAAAGTCTTCCAAGAGATAATCACAAAACGCTTCTTATTTAAAATCAAGGAAACAGAGAAGCGTGGGTAGAAGCGGAGAAAAAAAATCGGCAGCACGTTACACTCCTGTAACACGTGAAGGCGAAAGCCTCCTGTACACGTGCTAATGCATGATATCCGATAGGAGGGGTCAGACATCTTGCAAGACATAACAAGCTGCAGTAGGAAGTATATGTATTGAGCTGTAGGTCGATCTCCTACACGACACGTGCGAGCACCTAATGCACTAGCTAAGGGTTCGTTCGTTTTTTACTTTCCTTCTCTCATTTTTTCCCGTCTTTATCTCTTTTCCTTTCTTTCTTTCTTTCCTTATTGTTCTTTCTTTTGTTATCTGTTTCTTTTGTTCTCTCTTTCTTTGTTCTTTCGTTCATTTTCTTCCTTCTTTCGTTCTTTCTTTCTTTTCTACTTTCATATTCAGCCATTGCATCTTTGGCTTCTTACGGGAGTATGAGCCAATTACAAATTATGTTGGTATGAGCTATTGCTGATGGTCATATTTTTTTTGCTACTCGTCTACATTTCTTTGTATCACTGGACGTGACGCCGCTCTTTTTTCGGCTATGAGCCATTGCAACGGGCCACTTAATACTTTCACCTTAACAATAAGAAGAGGCGCTTTAAGGTTGCTGTTCGGCGTGTGTACAATAAGAGTTTGTTCAATCCCCATTAGCGCGCCTTGTTTTCTAGCGAGTGATGAGGAACATAGAGAAAATTTGGACGTCGCACCTGTTCTAGCTGATTTTATCATTCAATGGCGGCGCGTCCCGATGACGCTAAACCTTGTGGTGATTTCACGAGAATGGCAATTCGGTAGCACCGCACAGCGTGATTAGTCGTAACTTAGTACTAGAGCTAAAGATTTCAGGAGTGCTGAGAGTACTATGAGATTAGACTGAAGGCAAAGCGTAGCGCATATGCAATAAAGTACATTGCACGTAATCACCTAATGACATAGGCTGCACGCGAAAGTTTAATGAGCCATTTTCATTAAATATACTGCCGACGGAATTTTTATGATCCAAAATGATGCGACACGTCGGTATTCTTCATGCGCAAGAAGTCATTTCTTGTGGGCACGGGAAACGTAAGCTACGAAAACCCGGAAACGGGATTTTCAATGGAAAAACAATGCCGAACGCCACCGGATCAAACGACTGGGCACCAGGTCAAGTGCCTACTACAGCAGCACACACGTACGTGCCTACTACGACAGAAACCACGTGCTTTCTCTTTCGGGAGATTTTCGTGCGAAGATTCAAGGTGAAGGTTTACTTTTGCTTCTATTACAGAAACGGGAGCAGGAGGAAAAGGCTCCAAAGGCCTCACAAATAGCTCCCGTTCCTGTTTGCATTCAGCACTGTGGTACATAACATGAAATGCATTGGTGACATCGTATCACATCAATGTTACGTGTGCAGTACAAAGCCAAACATATCAACGAAATAAAATTTAACAGATTAGTAGCGCGAAATAAAATAGAAATAAATACATATTGTAAAATAATAATACAGATTGACTATGCATCTGTAGATACAATTTCCCGAGTGAGGGAAATAAGTAACACGGTAAACATAAATGAATTGTGTAATTGAATTCCAAAACAAAAGACCATGTCAATGTTTTAAAACATAAAATGTTAAAATATACATATCATCTACATTGCATTTAGATTGCACGAACCCGCACCATTCTCTCGTAGCTCCTCGGCACTACACTCGAAGCTGCCCGCTTTGCCATCCCAGTTTTATGTTGGTGCCCCATTCATGGCCTCCCTATCTAACTTCGGAGTGCAAGTATTTCCTCAAGTAATCCTTATTGCCTCCGGCTAGCGTTCAATAAAAAAAAACGCGTCGACGAAAATCGTTCAAGTTTCCAGTAAGTGCAGTACCTGCTTTTCTGCCGCAGTAGCTTTTAGCATCTATTGTAGCCAGAGGACACAGAGCAGTGGCCACAAGGTTGAGTAAGAGCAAGCCACAAGCCATGCCACCGACCTGTTTGCTCGCCCTGTTAGGGTGGCTAGAAGGGGAGGTGTGAATACCGGCGGCGCAAACGTGACCCCACAGCGCACCGATGCCGCGGGGCGGCGCTGTTGACCAAGGCGGGGTAAGCACGCAGCCGAAATGAGCGCCTCGCCAGCCTCGCGTCGGCTGCATCTCTTCCACCGAAGTGAAAGTGAGCCCGTTTCGCGTATCGCGCGCTTTCTGCGAGCGTCAAAGAATGAATCTTTATCATGAAAACAATGTTATGTCAGCCCACTTCATTACTCCTGTGAAATTTTACGGGCCCAGTTCGCACTGTATCGAGATTCAAACGCGTTTCGTCTGTGCACATTTCGTGAGCTGGCTTTGGGTGTTAGGGCCTAGCGGGGGGCTTCGAAATAATTTCGACCACTTCGGTTTCTTTAACGCGCACTGACATCATACGGCACACGGGCGCCTTGCATATCGCCTCCCTGAAAATGCGACCGTCGTCCTCGAGATCAGCAGTCAAACGCCCTATGCGTGCCGTAAGACCTGTAAACTGCAGACATTACCTGATAAAGTCTGGACGTATTTACAAAGCATTTTTTGTCTGCGCTTGCAGACCTGTAGCATGCCATTTTGACGCTCATATAAGGAATTTACTATGATTGCAGACAGTGAAGCAACAGATCTGGTCATGAAATCGTTTATTTACAAGTGAGCAAAAAAATTTACAACACACAAGGTTTCAGTGTATTCCGTTTCTTCTCAGTGCTCTGCTGACTGACACCTTTAAGCAAAAAGTGAATCCTTGTGAGGCAATAAAAACGTATAACTGAGGCTTTCAGGGTAGCAGAATGGTCTAGGCAACCAATCTTTGACATTTAACCAATTGACTGCAAAATCTCGGCCGCAGCTTTGGCATGCTAGCGTGTTACACTGAATTAAATATTATTGGGTTCTACGTGCCAAAACCACTTTCTGATTATGAGGCACGCCGTAGTGGAGGGCTCCGGAAATTTTGACCACCTGGGGTTCTTTAACGTGCACCTAGATCTAAGTACACGGGTGTTTTCACATTTCGCCCCCATCGAAATGCGGCCGCCGTGGCCGGGATTCGATCCCACGACCTCGTACTCAGCAGCCCAACACCACAGCCACTGAGCAACCACGGCGGGTGTTACACTGAATAAACGAGTGAGCTTGTTTTCAAGGGCATTGTCCAGCTTATAGAACGATTCTGAGGGATATAAATGGCCCTGAAGGTCCCACTCTTTGCATGCCTCTGGTGGAAGCTCTCTGGGGATATTGCCTTTATGGTGCTTCGCAGTCTTCACAATGTGTGGGCAAAACACGCCTTCTCGCCACATAACCTGCAATGTAATAAACTAGCCGTGCGTCGCTGCGGTGCTCAACATAACTTTGGTGGTCCACAGCATCTCGCCCTCGAATGACGGAATGTCGGGAGGAACACTCCAAAACAGGCGACGAGACCAACTGGCAGCGGAGGGCGCAGGCCAGCGCGGGAGTACCACGCCGTAATACCACGCCGCGAACAGCAGCGCCACGTTCCCCCTGGTGGCATCGGTGCGCAAGGGGGTCACGCGCGCCCGAAGGAAAGCGCCGCCGGTATTCACACCTCCCCTTCTAGCCACCCTAGCCCTGTCCTCACTTTCGACAGGCAGCCATGCGCGCATGGAGTCACTTATGTGCTGTAAGAGTTGACAGACGATCTCGGCGCTGCCACCAGTTGAAGGGGTTGTAGGTCATAGTGAGGAACTTGGGGGGAACAGGACTAGGCGAGCAGGATTTATTTACATATTTTTACATCACAACAGGGGACACATTCGACAGTCTAGCGTGACTCCCAAATGGCGCACGCAAGACGAAGCATACAGCATACGATCACGAACCTCCAAACACGCAGCACAGAGCATGATGACGAGCACACCCTAGCAGCGACTTATAACAGCTGCTTATAAACAATCCGTGCTCCCTAGATTCCTAGGTGAGGGAAACGTTCGACCAGTCAACATAGCCGAGCCACCTTTGAGCGGGAGGGCTTACACACACACGTACGCACAGCTTTCACTGCCCCCACCGAGGCCAGACGGGCTTCGCGGAACTCGGGGCTTACTTCTTGACCAAAGGAGGCGCCTCTTATTCCCCAAGCTGACCCCCGCCGCGTGGCCCCCGCTTCTCCATTGTCTTGCGTCTTGAAAGGCGCGTGCGACGTTGCCGCCAGATGCATTCGCTCGGGAACTCCCTTACTCACAGCAAACCAGATCGGCGGTGGCGGGTTCAGTCACGAAGCCCGCTTCGTCGAACTCATCTCGGCAATCCCGCGACGAAGGGTCGAGGACGCTGCGTATTGTTCTCCGCACACAGCAGGCTTGGTGACGCCGTGTGGCTAGAGGGTGGCGGTGGCTCTCCAGGAAAGGTCGACGCCGCTGTCGCAACTGGCTAGCCAAACTTTGCATGGCGGCATCTCGGCAGGCCATTCCTAACAGTGCATGCACTTTCCTTATGGAGCCCACAGCTCGCTGCTATCCGCCTGGTCAAATACTGCTAATGCGTATCCTTCGGGACACAGCAGGATACCTCACTGATTTCAGTTCACTTATTTTAATCTGAAGTGTTATAAGTGGAAGCATTAATGCCTTGAAACAAGGCCCTATCGCAAGGCGAAAGGCATTAAAAACTATAGTTATGAAGTTCCCAGGCACGTGGGCGGTAATACACAAGAGAGCTACAGTTTGTCCACGAGCATTAAGATTAATGCATAAGAGCGTCCGGTATTAGTTAACAAGTTCAGTTTTCATAGAGCTTTAAAACCATCAAATTTTCATATTCTACAAATCACGCAGGCGATACACTAAACCGACTATACAAATAGCGGAAACATCATCGAGAGCAAAACATAGAAAGGAAAGAGCTAAAGTATCATCATCGTGGGCAGAAAAAAAGCACGCAAACAGCTGTGCTAATCTGCGCACAGTGAAATTCGTGACGGGGAAACACAGCAAGCCAACAGCGTAACATCAAACTCAGTCGAAAACTCTGTGCCCATTGACCTCACGTTGGTAAATTTACATTTGTTTAAAGAAACAATTTGTGCAGGCCGCAACTGTAAGAGCGGACGATTTATTAGTCTTCTCGTATTATCTATTTCAGTACCCTCTATTTTTAAAGATAAAGTCTGCAGATTCGTCTGTCATCGATAGATCGCTAACTTCTCTAACAAAAATAAGTTTAGGCAATTTGTACATACTTTACAGACGTGTTGCTGAAGATTCTTCTTTCATTAAATTGTGTAGAAAATATAAGCACTACACGAAAGAAAAAAGAAATTGCTAAAAAGTCGCTTTTCTTCAATTCGTACTGATGTTCATCAACTTCAAAGGTGATCGCAGTGCTTAGAAAAGTATTACATTTAATGGTAGCTCGCCGAACCATCCCTCCGCCCAGCGGCAAGCTGGACAGGGCGCAGGCGGTGGCCCTCAGACAACTGCAGACGCTCACGTACCCTAACCCGGCACAATACCACAGGTTCTACCCCAGCACATACCCGACAAATATATGCAAGGTCTGCAACACCGATATAGCCACTTTAACTCACATGCCTTGGGACTGTAACGAAAACCCGCTCGGTGCTAACTCAAGAACCCTTCCGCCGCGTTGGGCCGCAGCCTTGCGCAGCCTCGGTGACCAACTCTGGACCGTCCAGCAGGGCCGCGAGGCGGCGGCGAGGCAACACCTCGACGTCCCCACGTGGGAGACATAAGGCCCCGTCGGCGAAAGCTCTGCAGGACTCTAAATAAAGTTGTTACCAACAAACCAATGGTAGATAAAGAGCCTGTCATTATTCACCAGACTCTCTGTTTATATTATGTAGACTTAGAAGCAAAACATCTGTAAACTTTCGAGGAATCTCCCAATAATTTTTTTAGGGCTAGCGCCTCGTAAATAGAACTTTTCCCTCGTAATGCGTAATGTTGAATTATAATCAACTTCATTGCTCATACGTTGTTTCATTAGTAGTAGGCGGCCTGTACGTGTCATTCTTGCAAAGATAGTATGCGACATTGTATCGGGGCAACAGGCCGCGGTGAAATATTCCTACGGTGCTGTATAACGTGGCTTCAAAACAGTCGTCGCGAAACAGGCTTGCCTAGAATTGACGCATACAATGAATGCTCCGAAGCAACAGGCTATACCTCTGCAAAATTGCCCAAGGGGAGACGTCGAGAAAGCTGCAAGCATCATGCGGTCTACAAACACGCACGAATATGAACAGGTGTGACTCCACCAGATGTCGCTTGCAGTGCGGCCGTTGCATGGGAATACGCTTACTCTTCGGCAACACGACATTTATTAATACACGTCAATCTCTCACGCACATGCCAACACATCTCTTACAATGTACTTTAGGTTCTTTGTTTCCACGTCTTATATCCTCGAACTCACGGGTTTAAATATATTGTAAAGCGCTGCTAAATCAAATGCTTTAGTGCTGCGCAGAATATCGACAATTGAATCGATAACAGCGACTACAAGAGTAATGATAACGAAAACGTACCGCCATTACACTTGAGGACGGTGAGGACTCCAACGGTATAGTACAGCGACGACAATGACAACGACCGACCGACCGACCGACCGACCGACCGACCGACCGACCGACCGACCGACCGACCGACCGACCGACCGACCGACAGACAGACAGACAGACAGACAGACAGACAGACAGACAGACAGACAGACAGACAGACAGACAGACAGACAGACAGACAGACAGACAGACAGACAGACAGACAGACAGACAGACAGACAGACAGACAGACAGACAGACGAGCCCGCATCCTTGAAGCCAACGTGCTGCACGGTTCGGGATTACTAAAGGTGTGCCTATAGTGCGTGCTTGATTGCATACGTCACGTCGCAGCCATCTCGCTGACTAGTGCGTGCGTCAATGGGCAGTGCACGTGACGGCGCGGAAGAGGCGACGCCACGTCATCAGTGTATGAAAATGAGCGCGTTGATGACATTCCGAGATATACAAACGGTATAATGTTTGCTAATCCCCAAACGTAAGAATCTACAGTGTCTGCCTAATTTTAAGTTGCTGTCGCGCCAGGTGTTGTTGCGCAGAAAAGCGGAAGCGCGCGCTTTGCGCGTTGACGTCACAGTCGGAGCTGCGGTGGTAGCGGCGCCTATTATATAGCTTATTACATTATCAATATGTCTTGCAAAGAAGTCTAACCGCGATCGTATAACTTCATGTATTACCAAATGTGCAGCAGGCCTTCGCCTTCTTGTGTTACAAGAGTGTAAGGCCTGCCGAACGTTTTCGAGATACAACTTGTGTTTAATTTCTCCTTAACTTCATCCGGCACACCAGTCCAGCAGCGCGACGCCGACACGCCAAGCCCCGAAAAGTTAGAGGCAAAAAGAAAACTTATCTTTGCACAGCTCCGACATGACCGAAAGCTTCGCTGTGTAAATACTCCAAAGTCGTTTTCCCCGACTTCAAGCCGGTTGTTCTTCGATGCGCTGGCCAGAAAAAGAGCTTCTGGTGAAACTCGCATTTCCACAGACCCAATTCTCTGGAGGCTTTTGATATATTTGTGTGATTAATGATCAAGATCGCTCTTTGTCGAGAGATATTTGGCCAGGCTTGTCGTACGCCGTCGGGCCATTCTGAACGATGGTCTAACTCGACTCTCGGTGACAGACACGACGTTGTATGCTCGCATTTGTCGGTGGACCTAATGAAAGCCAATATTCAACTTTTTTGAAGAAATTGCACCTATGCGAAATGGCCCGCTCGTGGTGGAAATAATTTTTTTTTCCTCCTAAAACGTTATATATTAGAGAAACAAACATATATATAAACCGATCTCGAAGCGAGATCCTGCTGTTGACTAACCGCGACCACTTTTCTTATTCTCATCTCCTATCAGTTCCTGGAAACAATGCGCAGTCTAGCCTCAAACGTACCAATGAACTATATCACATTAGCCAAAAACGAGCTGATCCAACGCAGTGTTGTAATCTAAATGTCGCGAAGGTTTCTTGAGTTAGATCCGCCGTGGTCGCTTTGTGGCTATGGTGTTTGGCTGTTAAGCACGAAGTCGCAGGGTCGAATCCCGTCCACGGTGGCCGCGTTTCGATGGCGGCGAAATGTGAAGACACCCGTATACTTAAATTTAGGTGCATGTTAAAGAGTCCAAGCTGGTTCAAAAATTTCCGGAGTCCCCCATTATGACGGGCTTCATAATCAGATCATGGTTTAGGCACGTAAAACCCCATAGTTAACTTTTTTTTGCTTGAGTTAGCAAGGTAGCAGCAGCCGTGGAAAACACGTGCACAGTCTCATCCTCTGTTGCTGGTAACTGTCTGTGGTGTATGCTTAGACCCTAGCCGAGCGTCGCTGGCGCAGAAAGCAACCGGGGCATTGCTACAGTACTCGAAGTCGACCGGTCTCTGGGAGCTAGCTTACAGACTTGCTGTGCGCCTTCAAGTGTGCGCGGAACTAATGATCTCTCTCTCTCTCTCTTCCATTCTTAATGTTTTTCACTCTTTTACCCTCTTTCCCAAATGCAGGATAGCAAACCGAACTTGCGTCTGGTTACCCTGCGTGCCTTTCCTTGCTTCTCTCTGTCTCCTTGTCGAGAGAAAAGTGTTGACGGAAGGTGTACGCAGCGCGAAGTTCGGCACATACGTATACAAATACATTTAAGCCTACCAACCCCCTTTCGTCATATGAGAAACAGACTTATTTTGGCGAAATGGCCAAGAATGGGCCCATTTTTTTAGAACTGGTGTCTAGTTACACATATCCAGTGGCCAGAGGATGGGGTAGCCCAATTATAAGAAGTCTTCGAAAATCAAAGAAGCCGTTGAATATTGTGATCCATACTTCGCAAAGAAAGCTTCGCTTTAATCGTGCTTGTCAAAGACGTGGGACGCGTCTTTTGTCGCGGACATTGTAGCTGTCGCCCTCAAGGCTGATATCTGAACTCTGCCGTGGCAGCAGCGAAGCCATCAGCCCTCAGAGAGAGAGAGAGCGCGAGAAAGGTAAAGACAGGGAGGTTAACCAGAGATAATCTCCGGTTGGTTACCCTGTATCGGAGGAGGGGCAAAGGGATGCGATAGGTGAGAAAGAGAAAAAGAATTTTAAAAAACATACACATACACACACATACACACGATAGAGAACTGCTTCTGTGGGCACTGTCACACAGTCTGCGAAGGCGTTCCTAGTCTTACGCAGTGTCACCGTCCAATCCTACGTCATGCAGTGTGCAGTCACAATTTGTCACAAAGTCCCGTGTCTTTTAAGTAACGTAGCAGCGCCTTCATGACGGATCACTCTGATGTTCGCGTAGGCCAATTTCCAAGGATATTGTCTTCCGTTAGTGGGCGCTTGTCGAGTTGGTCGAGGGTGACGGAGAGGGCTACTCTTTGCGGGTTGAAACGAGGGCACTCACAAAGAAGGTGTGCGATTATTTCGTTGCACCCGCAGAAGTCACAAAGTGGGCTGTTGGCCATTCCAATAAGGAAGGAGTACGCATTTGAAATGCTACTCCAAGCTACGTCGTGGAAGGTCGGACGGAATACGGAGCTGTACATTAGGATCCAGGGTATAAAGGCATGCACTTGTGAATTCGGATGAATTCCATTGAGCTAATGTTAATTCACGCGCTAGTGCGGAAAGTTTTTTCGCTGCGTCGGCTCTCGAAAGAGGAATGGTAACGCAGTTGACGCCGTCATGGGCAGATCGGGCGGATGGGTCCGCTCGATCATTGCCATGTATGACACAATGACTAGGCAACCACTGATATATTATACCATGTCCTTCGTCAACTATGTGATGATGTACTTCTCTTATCTCTGCGACGAGCTGCTGATGTGATCTATGATGCAATGCTGAGAGTATACTCTGTAGGGCTGCCTTGGAAACACAGAAGATTGACCATGAATGGGGTGGTTCCTCCTGAATGAAATGAAGAGCCGCACTCAGGGCTACCATTTCAGCAGCTGTCGTTGATGATTTGATGATTGAAGCAGCTGTCGTTTTTAGCTTTATTTTGACCGATCTTGCTGGTATCACCACAGCGGCAGCTGAACTTGTAGGTGTGACCGAGCCACCGATGTAAACATGTACGCGGCCACTGTGCACCTCATGTAGAAGTCCTAATGTGGCCGCCCTGAAGCAGGCCACATTAGCGGCCCAAGCAATCGTGCTGGTGAAACGCGCTCTCCCGTTGGTGAAGCGGTGTAATGCCACGTGATATTCACCTGCCTTTCACCTGTAACAGCTGCCAGCCCCGATCTTAGACTTCGCCGCTTGAGCGAACCGTGCTTTCTTGCAGACGCCTTGATCGCTTACCGGAGGGGTTATTACACGTAGCAGCATTTCAAAGGGAATCTACGAAGCACTGTCATCCCGCCCGGTGAAAGCTTTATCCCGCTGAAGTTACGCGAGTTCCCGCGATCGAGCGTACACCAAGTTTGCCTCACTCTGCACCGCTCGTCCTTGCATGGCGAACATTTAAAAGCTCGAAAAGACGAAGGTCAAGAGGAGTAGGCGACAGGAAGAGGCGCTGAATTTTAGCTACTTTTATTTCGTGGGATGCACGAAATATGCGGCAAAAGCCGGACGCAAGAAAATAAAGAAAGAATGAGATTCAACAATCACATGCACATGGCCGCCTGTTAATTAGAATTATTTTTTTCCTGTGAACATAAAGGCCCAGAAATTGATTCTTTCTTTCTGTGAGCATCCGGGATGCCATACTCACACACGCGTCACTCAGTTTAGGTATCACCGCGGCTTCGATTATAATCTGGCCATCTTCAATGGATCGCCTGAGCACTGCTGTTACACTCTAGAAATGGGGTACGCATCCACAACATAGGAAATGTACGCCCAAGGCGACTGGAAACTGGGGGTGTACGGTAGCGCAATTAAAGGGCGGGATAAAAGAAGACACACAGGGACACACACAGCACTGTATGTGTCCCTGTGTGTCTTATTTTGTCCCGTCTTTTAATCGCGCTACCGTACACCCCTTGACGATGCATTATCAACAAGCCCACATTGCAACCCTCGTGGAAACTGGGGTGCATGTCAAGAGCCGTCCTATGCGAGCACCGCTGCGGCGACTGCGAAACTAATGAAAATAAAGCTTCGCCCTGAAGAACATGTGAAATAACGAAAGTCAGAGTAAGAAAGGCCAGACGATGAATCACTGAGACAATGTGTTCCTCTCCGAAGTAGGTGTACGCAGCTGCCCGATCGCGATTGGTGTGCGGAAGGAGCGGGAAAGACTCGGCCCCACGTAGCGCGGAGTGAGGACCCGCCTATATATAACGACTGCGAGCCAGCGATCGCGTACGGTCGTTGGCGAATTTGACAGGCATGCGCGGTCGGCCTTCGTTTCAGCCGTTCTGGATAGCAGTCGCATGGGTTACCGTGTGCGCCCAAGTCCAACGCGTCGAAGGAGTCAAAGCTGACCTTTGTGCCGGTGGCAGTGGTATGTGACCCTTTCACGTGCTTTTGCGTAACCAACACCAATTGAAACTTTGCATTGTAGATTTGTCGTCGTAGTTCCTCATCCTTCATCTTCTAACTTTATTTCTTCCGGGGTAGCACTCGCGTTTATTTCATTATTTCGCTTCTATTCTTTTTTGTTTCGAAGCGCGCAGGAAAGCGATACATTCGAGGCATGTTGTAGCTCAATGTCTCTAGGCAACTTGGTTAATCGACCTTCGGAAGTTTTGATCAACAGATAGCGAACAAACTTAATGAAGCCCGGCCTGGAGCTGAGGTTCCGAGACTATATTTGTCTTGTTCATAAAAGAGTATTAGTAACTTGAACGCCACGGCCAGGGTGCGTGTGTCGTCTGTCCCTGTGTCACATGCTCTACACGACAACCACTCTCTGCTTTGCATTATGTGTACTAATTGTAGCCCTGCTCAAACTACGCCTAGGTGAACTTATTGCATTCGGTGTTGGCGGCTAGCACCAAATAAGGTAACGCTTCATCCGCGCGGTATTCAAGGTTGCATGTGTTCTCACATTGGTGAATGCTGTTGAGTGATTACAAACATTTTATGCCGCTATCAAGCGGGTACTTCTTCAGGAAAATGTTTGTTTAAGAATATATAAATATGTCTTTCAGACGCTATTTTAGTTCAGCCGCCATGGACAAGTACTTGTAGCACATCAACTTTGAACACCTTATCCGTGACTTATTCTCGCGATGTTCTATTCCAGTAACTATGAATGTACTAATTTAAGTAAGGTGAGTAAAATTTTCGTTCAAGCAAGCGCAGTTCTCATCTTTAAGAAAAGGTTTCTCCCGTTTTAAGTTAAAACGCACCGTGACCTTATTTCACTTCTTTCAGCCAGTCTTCTTATTCGAAACAGAAGGGCGCGTACTTTGACAGGGACAAGGAGGGAGACACAACACGGACGAGCGCTGGGAACTAGTACGCGCTGTTGTGTTTCAAATATGGCTTACCAACTCGCCCAAACGTCCGTTTTAACGAGCTTCTTATTCGGTCGTTCGCCATTGAATTGACGTTTCGAGTTGTGCACAGCATTCCATGAACATGGCTTACCGGCACAGGTATCGTCAAGGCAAGTCGGAGCGCCTCCCACGGCGCCAAAATATTGACCAAATGTGGCCGTGACATGGTTCTCAAGTACACTCTCACGCCCAAGCAGTTCCACAGGGTGAGCATAACATGTCGTGTGTGTTTCCTGACTCTGTGCTCTGCTCAGTTCTGCTTAGTTTTTTTTTTTCGCCCTTCTACACAATATTAGCTGAAACTCTTAGGTCCCTCTGACAGCGATTACAGCGGGCTATACTGTGTATATGCATGTGTTGGACGCGGAAGTAATTAGGGTAGATTTCGTGATGGTGGTCTCTTATAATTAAATTCTGGAATGTTCCTTGCAGCGCCAGTGCACGTGAGTTGTTTCACTTGATCTTATACCTAAATAGGAGAAGGGGAGGGGGGTTTGCATGGGCCACAGTGTCGGACGCCTGTATGTGCGCTTTGCCAGGCACCGCTTTATTCTGAGAGATTGACGAGAGGATTTTCTGCCTATAGTTATATGCTACAAGCGGAAGCCTCGAGCAGCTTAATTAATTAACGTTTCAGCTGTGGGGCAGAACGACGCAGGGAGTAAGGCGCACGCTCAGCATAACTAGCAGAGGACACGTAGAAGCGAGACAAAATTCATTACGGTGCACATTTTCAAATACGAAGACGGCAGCCATAGCTGCGGCCTTAAATAATGGTAACGACCATGCTGACTTTTATGTCTCGGTTACAATTCAGGGAGTCTAAAGTACCATGGTTGTGGTAGCGGTGATAATTCGGCATTGGAGTGAAATGTTTATGAGTGATATACACTTAACTCTAGCACTGAACGCTGTTTTATAGCATGTATGTTAGCTCTTCAGCTTCATTCCTCAATCTACAATCTCCTTTTTTTTTTTGTAGCAGGAGAATGCTAAGTACTAATTAAATGGCAATTGTTAGCTAGACTTTGAGCGGGCTGCTCAATGTCGGTAGTATTATTTCGCGTCAATCAGTGATCTCAGTGACCGGCAACTCAATTCATTGCGAAGACAATAGAAACAAGCGCAGGATACACATACACACAGCTACCGTTACATCGTTCAGGACACAATGGCCGCGTTGCTTTTATTACATGAATATTTATTCGCTAATGTGCCAGAGCACTGGATATCTGCACACGCAAACAATTTGTAGCTTAAATATATTGCATCATAAATTTTCAGATACGGCTTCTGTCCCAAGGGTACAAGCAGTGAGTCAGCAAGAAAGTGAGAGATGACGTGGCGCCGCCTCGATTGCGCTCTCTCCACTCGAAAGGACCCGGTTGACCTATATATAGTACGCTCTATGACAGGCAGAATTTTATGCGTGCACTTCTTGCGCAGCCCAGTTTTAGTCTTTGTCGAAATGAAAATCAACGGACAAGGAATACAATAGATCAGTATCATGTTATCTGAGGTTGGGCAAGAATTGTGCAGATATCGTTACGGTGCATTTGGACAGGACCGCTTGTGGCTCGGCGTGGCATTCACGAATGCCTATTCCTTCCGCATTGGAATGACCGACACCTGCTTCTTGCGACCTCTGCGGCTGAGAGGAGACGATCGAGCACCTCCTCTGTGACTGACATTGTTACAATATGTCAAGCAAAGTGCTCGCGACATCGCTACGAAAGCTCTTAACCCAACGGCACTTCCAACGGCGCTTTCAGTAATGGAAGAAGAGGTGGAAACAGTGCATTGTGTTCAACAGGAAGTATTTGGAGCTGCCCAAATTGATTGGATTGGGCAAACTTTATTAAAGGTCCTGCAGGACGCAGGTCAGCGTGCAGTGGGCGTCTCCAAAACAGGGACCGACGGGGAGTACCTGGCGGGCGCTGCGCGAGCCTGCTGGACGGCCTATGGCTTGTCTTGTAGTAGCGTGCTTCGTAGGAAGCGTGTGTCTCTGACACATCTGAACATTGATCGCTCTCACCACCACCGTAGGGTATTCTCCCGCTTGTCCAAGGTAGAGTCGGGCGGAGCGTTTCTACGCTCCCAAAGCACGTGTGCGAGCGTTGCCGTGACCCCACACGAGGGGCACGCATCGTCGGAGTAGCCGTCCGGGTAGATGATGTGTAGCGTGGCGGGGTTGGGATAGGTATGTGTTTGTAACAAGCGTAGCCTTAGCGCCTGCGGCCTGTTTAGTTTGGGGTGCGGGGGCGCAAAGAGACATCGTCCCAAGTAAAAGTGTTCAGTGATTTCGCTGTACGTTCCTGGGGCGTCCCGGTTCCCCTCCGATTCGTCGAGACGCCATTTTCAGGGGGTGACGGCGCAGCGCGCGCGCAGTGTCGTAGGCTGTACGTCTCGTTGAGGTTGGGCTGGGATCCGACGAAGGTGGGCTGGAAACCAGATGACGGTGTGGTGTGCTCGGATCAGTGCCGCGTTAGACGCGGAACGCCTGGTCGGAGGTGACTTCTTTCTCGAACGCTTTGATGGCTGGTCTCGAGTGGCTGAATATTATCTTTCGCTTGTCGTCGAGCAAATTGATGTACCTGAAAGGTTGTGCAATGAACTTTTTTTAACCTATCGCACGAACTTTTGGCAACTCGTACATACACATATGTCTACATTTGCAATCTCTTAACAAGACGTAATATATCGGCACCAATACAAGAGGATCAGGCCGTTTAGTTTATCAAACATTTATTTAGTTGTTTATTCCGCAATTCCTGAAGTACTGGGCACCGGCACGAAGATGGCAAAGTCCAAGTGCGCATTAGTGCACACACATATTTATGTGCAGTTAAACGTATATGAATCCCTGGTACTTCCGGTGGTGTTTGATGCTACGCAAGGCGATATCCTACCAGTTTTCAAAACCCTAGCTGTGAAATGACAGAACAAAGCGCTTATCACAGAAGTCACCTTATTGTTCTCTTCCTGTTCCTGCAGATCCTGATGAAAGGCTGCATCATGACGCGCCTTTGCTACGCACGTATTAACGTCCAAAAGGTACAGTAGTTTACATTCGCCTTTAAGGTATGGGGCCACAAATAGAAGAAACATTTTTGTTTTGTATGCAGCAGCCAGGATTAAAGCAGTTCTTTCTGATGAAGCATGTTTTTTTTAAACTTATGCCACTATTTTGTGTACAAAATATGGTTCAAGTTATTTTTTGCGAGTTTTGCGAATTCTGAAAAAAAAAGAACGTTAAATTTGCTAGTCGCACCTACAGTGATAAGCAGCCATGGAAATGCTGAATTGAGGAAAGCTTTGACATTTACTAGCTTTATATGTAGCAAAGGCAACGAATTAGGATAAATGTGGTGCTATGCATATTAAGGACGCAATTTCTGAAATTCTAAGCGAAACAAAAAACGTCCCCCGCTTTGACCGCAATTTGACAAAATGTAAGCTATTATGGGAAGAATTTTCCCATCAGTCTTTTTATTCTTGTTCATTTTATGCATTTTATATGAGAAATGAGCGCACAAAATTTCATTTCAAGACATTTATTCAAAAGAAAGTTATCGTTGTTAGCGTAACAGGATGTTAAGCAATGTCTTGTTTTGACAAAACCAAACTAAAGTAAATAAACAACAAACATTCTTAAACTGTCATCCTCCTTGCGGCCGCTTCCAGAATTCTTAAGTGCATAATTATTGCGCAATTAAGCATAAGTATACTAGTTAACATCACAGATGTCAAATAATAAATATAGTCAGAATAATATTCATGTATAATAGAAGTTACTGGCCTCACAATACCAGGGTAAGGTTTTAAAAACTCCCTGTACCTCCCAAAATAATCAAAGTAGGAATATAATTATTTTTGGAACATGTTCCTGAATGTTTGGAGGATACGTAAGATCTAAAAAACAAAAAATGACCTTTTTGTGAGAAAGTTAACCTATGAATATGACCTCACACCTTAATACACATGCATTTTTACTCCTCACTAAGACAGAGTGGATGCCAATGAAACTAAGTTACAGAGCACCTTCAAATTCACTAGTAGTTCCACGGAGCAAAAGCTCGCTGCGTCAAATGCCCGCAGTGACGAAATACCAAATGGAAAACTAAACACGTTATCCTCTTGTCGCAAGTTTGTGAGTTTCACAGTGATTTAGCTGCCATGCTACAGTTCTGTTCGACAGCATCGTTCAGAAAGTCCCTCGCTTTTTCATATTTCGTTACTACAGTTGGATTAGGAATACTTTCTCCTCAAGGTTAAGTTCGCTTCTCTGTGCCACGTTTTTGTAAAAAGTTGCTGTGGCACTGGCTATCCCTTAAAGGAAGACAAACTACCAACAATCCCGCATTCTATAGCAATGAAATTAAGCTCGTTGTCGTCTTGGGAACCACGTCGACATCTTTCAACTCACAGAAACCCACTGGGCGGGCGTGTAGCATATATATTACTTTTCTTTTTCAAAGCTAGAAGTAGCGACAGCGATAAGTTCAGCCTGGTATAACACGAATGATCGCGCATCACGAGGACGCAAGACGGATGTGAGCGCGCTCGGCGTTCACTCTACAACACAGCTATAGGAGACAAAAAATATGCAGATGGGTACAGATTTATTTACTTTCATCCTATGCAACGTGTAATCTCATGAAATGTTTGCGTTTATATATACCACGAAGGTTACAACATTATTTTTACGCAATATTTATCTTTATGCACTTCATCCTTCACAAGCTATGCCGAAATATACCTCCAAATCAGGTGGGTTCGCAGTGGGATACGTCTACGCAGCGATGTCACAAGGACGAAGTCGATGCGTGATGCCTCTTTAGGAAAAAATGCTGACGACAGCTGTACTAGGCACAGTAAAGGGACAATACGTATCAAGCAACATCTAGGAACTCTATGCCTCTTGTGTCGCAGCGGTACATGTGAATTCTCGAGGATTGCCCAAAAAACGGGAACACCGGCCCAGGAGCACATACCGAATGGCTGATTCAATTAAATTAAAGTAAATCAAGGAATCTGTGAAATATAAATCAACCTTCCATTAACAGATCAGTGGGTGGATGGATGGATGCAAAACTTTAATAAGGTCCTGAGGTACGAGACTCAGCGCGCTGCGGGCCGCTCCCACGTTGGGACAGTCAGGCCTTGCCCGACCGCCGCATCGTGGGCCCTCTGGACAGCCCATAGTTGCGCCCCGGCATCGGGGCTCTTGATAGCGGAGAGCCACTTGTCCTCATTGATTTGTTCTGTGCCTCGTAACGAGGGGCAATGCCAGAGCATGTGGTCTAGGCTTGCGATGTCATTGCAGTGCCTGCAAGAACTAGTGGCATAGGTGTCGGGATAAATTTTGTGGAATAAAGCCGGGTTGGGATATGAGCCTGTTTGCAATAATCTGAGGGTCAATGCCTGCGCTCTATTTAACTTCTTGTGTGGAAGGGGAAAGTCTCTCCTGCCGAGATAAAAGTGCTGCGCAATTTCGTTGTATGTGGTCGGTTGATCTCTGTTCTCCACCACTGCGGGCCGGCGTTGGAGTTCTCCATGGTCGCGGAAAGCGAGACCTCGCGCCTTGGAGTGGGCCAGCTCGTTGAGGTTTGTGGGGCCTCCCATGATGGATCCCATGTGAGCGGGGAACCACGTGAGAGTGTGGGTGGCGATGCTTTTGCCGTTGAAGATGCGACAGGCTTCCTTACACACGGCGCCAACGCTGAAGGCGCGGACGGCTTCCTTGGAGTCGCTAAAGATATTGGCATGTCCGTCGTCCAGGAGGGCCAAGGCAATGGCCACTTGCTCGGCCGCACGCGACGACGTGCTTCATACCGAAGCGGCGTTAACGGTCGAACCCCTGTGGTTGATTGACACCACCGTGAAATTGTTGATGTTTCCATACTGGGCCGCGTCACCGAAGCAGCTGCCGCCAGGGAGTTCTGTTGCGCGGCGTAGGAGCGCCACCGCTCTGGCCTTCCTTCTTTCTGCGTTGCGCTGGGGATGCATATTGCGCGGGGCGGGCGATATGATGATGTTATCTTTCTGCTCTTTCGCAAGGCCCTCGTAGGCGTCTTCGACAGTGGCCGGGGGGACGCCCATCTCAGTTAGGAGTCGTCTGCCCACCCTGGTGCCGGAGAGCCTGAGAATCTGTGCCTAAGCTTTCTTGTGCTTCTGCAATCTCTTCCAGGGTATTATGAATACCCAACTGCAGGAGTCGGTCGGTGCGTGTGTAGTTTGGTAGTCCGAGCGCGCTCTTGATCCCCCTCCTTATGATGGCATTTAGCTTGTCTAACAGATCAGTGCGCTTTAGATATATCGGTCCATACCAATCCTCCAGAATGGGCATGTCTCAGTACGATTCCTACGTAACACCTGACCATACAATGTGGGCACACCGATATATCTAAAGCGAACAGATCAGTGCGCTTTAGATATATCGGTGTGCCCACATTGTATGGTCAGGTGTTACGTAGGAATCGTAGTGAGACATGCCATTCTGGAGGATTGGTAAAGAATGGACACATCCCCAGGGGCGCATACTGGGTGGCGAAGTCCAAGAAAATTAAGTAAATCCAGGAATCGGTTAAATATAATTCACCAGTTCCATCGACAGGTCGACATGCTTTAGAGCTTTATGTAGAAAGATTTTCTCTTGTTACGCAGAACAGAGGTGCACATACTTGGTCAGCATAAAAGGGCCACTTCGTGGATACCTTCACAAAACCTTTGTATATCATCATCATCATCATCATCATCATCATCATCATCATCATCAGCCGGTTACGCCCACTGCAGCGAAAAGACTTCTCCCATACTTTTCAACTACCCCGGTTATATGCTAATTGTGGCCATGTTGTCCCTGCAAACTTCTTAATCTCATCCGCCCACCTAACTTTCTGCCGCCCCCTGCTACGCTTCCTTTCTATGGGAATCCAGTCCGTAACCCTTAATGACCATCGGTTATCTTCCCTCCTCAGTACATGCCCTGCTCATGCCCATTTATTTCGTTGATTTCAACTAAGATGTCACTAACTCGTGTTTGTTCCCTCAACCAATCTGCTCTCTTCTTATCCCCGCCCCCCCTTAGACGCTCCCGGACCTTCGAAGCGAGCGGTCGCATCGCCCCTCGCTCCGACGACTACGGCTCGCCCGCCACTTCTTGCGCGCGTACGTCTCTGCATTCGACCGCGCTTACGAGCGCAGCCCTTTTCAGGGCTCGCATGACAGGAGGAGGCCCCATCTCATGGGCGACCCTCCGAAGAAACAGCAGAGGAAGAGGCCGACGAAGCAATCTCCTGACTGCACCGATGGCCCGGCGTCCAGACGAGCCCAGCAGCTCCACCCACGTGGCCGGCAGTCACGCCCCGGCAGATCGCCTCCCGCCTTACGTTGGAAGCGGGGGCTGAAAGCTCGCACGCTACGCACGCTCTCGGCGGACTCGGCGAGCTCCGCGGCGTCATGCACGCCTCCTCCAGTGAGCGCGACACCACCCATGCGCGCCCCATCTGCGCTGGATACACCCTTCCGCGCATTTCCTATTGACGGGCTGAAAACTTCTGCCAGCTACCACCACGCTGCGCCGTCCGTTTCAACGGATACTACCGCGGAGGCCCCCACTTCGGCAGCTTCCACCGACGACAGTGCCAGCTGCCCGTCGACAGGCGACACCGACGAGAGTGCCGGCACCTTCTACTTGCCAACCGCAAGTATGATTGGCTCCGACGCTACGTCCTCCCGCACGGACGCGACCGCCTCACCCGCGACAAGTCCTATCCGCCCGGAGAGCCCCTTGCTTTCATCGACGGAAGCCTGCTCGTCGCCTCCGCTCAACACCGCACCAGACGAGAGTCCGTGCGCGACTGCGACGTTGCCTCTCGAGGATGCCGCCGACGGCCCGGCTTCCAACCCCAGCCGGCCGAGAACGCCTACCCCAGTTGCGGAAGGATCAGGGCAGCACTTCCTCAGGAAGTCTCCGCTGCCGCCCGCGACCGCTAAGGACTCGCAAGCCTGCCAGCCCGCAGCGGGAAAGTCGAAAAACGCCGCAAGAAGACGACGCCGATTCCGACGGTTCGTCGACTTTGAGGCGCATTCCCCACCCGTTGACGGCGGCGTTACTCACGATACCGCCGTCACTATCCTCTACCGGCCCATCGAGCGCAGAGCCACGTTCCTGGCTCTCTCGCGAGACAGTGTCGCCGCTCAGCTATCCGCCGTGCCGGGCGTGAGGCGTGTGCGTGTCAACTTCCGTCGCAACGTGGTGGCTGTGGACGTGACACGCGGTGCCGACTCGGCGCCCCTTCTCGAGGTGTGCGTCATTGGTAACGTGGCAGTACGCTCGAAGGCACTCCACAGCAACTCCTGTGTGGGCATCATCTATGGGGTCGACCCTTCTTTCGACGCCCGCACAGTGAGCGAAAACCTGGAGGCACCCGTCGCGGTGCTGTCGTGCTCGCGGAGTGGCACAAGCGTCACCGTCACTTTCGTCGGGAGCGTCGTGCCTCCGAACGTGCGACTCTTCAAGCAGCTACGCGCCGTTCGTGCCCGTCTGCCCCGGCCACTTCAGTGCGACCGCTGCGGCGTCTTCGGCCATGCCGGCGCCACCTGTTTCCGCGACGCCCGCTGCCTCCGCTGCGGTGACTCGCATCCTACAGGAGACTGCCCCGCTGAGAAGCCACGCTGCCTAAATTGCGGTGGTCGACACCTTTCAACAGAGCCGAGCTGTCCCGAGTGGCAGCGCGAGAGGAAGGCGGCCGTGTTGTTGTCTTCGTCTGAGCGGCCCCTCTCGAGGAAAAAAGCGCTTGAGCTGGCCGGCACTACATCGTGCGAGCCGCATACAGCCGCTCCGCCGACGTCTGCTCGCTCGCCGCAGGGTCGATCCTACAGTGACGTCCTTCGTGGCCGCCACACGCAGACGGCCGCCCCTGAGCCATTGCGCGGCAAACAAACCGCTCCGAGCAGCGTCCCCAGGGACGCGCTCATAGCCGCTCTCGCGGCTGCACTCCGTGCCCTGCTCGTTCAGTGCCCAGCTATCGACGGCAACGTCCGACAGATGTGCGACGCGGCTATCGCCGCGCAGGAAGCTCTGCTTCACCACGACTAGGCGCGTCACCGCGCCTCATAAGCGAATGTAAACAACTTGCCCTCGCGCACTGTTTGGGCAGCCGCCGCCGCGTCTCTTTCACCCTTCTTTCAATTCCCTTTCCCTATTGTGCAGCGCGGTTGAGGTGTCCTCACCTGAGAGACAGTTACTGCGCTGCACTTTACCCCAATTTTTCTTCCCTCCAACAAGAATCTCTCTCTCCCCGCCCCCCTTAACGTTACACCCATCAGTCTTCTTTCCATAGCTCGTTGTGTCGTCCTCAATTTCAGTAGAATCCTTTTCGTAAGCCTCCATGTTTCTGCCCCGTAGATGAGTACTGGTAAGACACAGAGAGAGAGAGAGAGAGAGAGAGAGAAAAAACAAGGGTAGGAAAGGCAGGGAGGTCAACCAGAACAGCATCCAGTTCGCTACCCTACACTGGGGGTGGGGGAAAGGGGAATAGAAAAAGGAATAAAGGGAGAGAGTAAGCACTGACTACGTGTGGGAGGGACACCACACACAAGGACACTATAAATGGTCTGTTAAGCCCGTGCACTTCAAGTACCGCACTAGGGCACGAATCGCTTTTCGAGCCAGTGACGGGTGTGGCCCCGGTCCGAGTATCTTTGACTCGGTGAACGGTCTCGAGTCCAGTCTGCGTAAAGTTGCCCGCAGAGAGAGGCGTTGGACATCGTAGCGAGGGAAGGTACACAATAGGTGCTCGATGGTCTCCTCGCACCCACAGGAGTCGCACATCGGGCTCTCGGCCATTCCGATACGGTAGGAATATGCGTTCGTGAACGCCACTCCCAGCCACAAGCGACACAACAAGGTTCCTTCGCCGCGGGAAAGGCTAGATGGCAGTTGTAGCCGTAGCGTGGGGTCCAGTTTACGTAATCTGCAATTGAAGCCACTTGAAATCCAGAGATCTTGGGACTTCTTGCGCGCAAGGAGGCGAAGTTCTCTGGCAGCGTCCGACCTCGCCAAAGGTGTTGGACGCGTCTTGGTATCTTCGTGGGCACACCGGGCAGCCTTGTCAGCTAGATTGTTGCCGATGATGGCACAGTGAGCAGGAATCCACTGAAATATAATGTGGTGTCCTCTTTCCAGAGCATGGTGGTGCAGTTCCCTGATTTCAGATGTCATTTGCTCGTAAGTTCTGTGACGTAATGCGGACTTGATGCTGTGAAGGGCTGCCTTAGAGTCACAAAATACGACCCATTTCTCTGTTGGCTCTTCGGTGATGTAAATCATAGCGGCATGGAGAGCTGCAAGTTCTGCCGATGTGGATGTAGTCGTGTGCGACAATTTGAATTTAACTGTAACGTTCTTGGCTGGAACGACGAATGCGTCAGGTGAGCTGGTAGGTGAGGTCGAACCATCGGTATATATATGTATGCGGTCATGATACGTCTGGTGCAGTAATAGGAGCGTAAGTTGCTTCAGAGCGGGCGATGGATGATTGGACTTTTTTGTAATTCCAGGAATAGCAAAGTTCACTTGAGGCTGTCGCAGGCACCACAGGGGAGAGGAAGGCTTCGCCGCCGGTGTAAAAGATGCCGTTATGTACTCTTGATGAGCGCGAATCACTCGTGAAAAGGTCGCTTGAGGTCTCTCGGCTGGTAGGGAGGCCAAATGATGGTCGGGGATCCTTGACAGATGGCGAATGTGCGCGCTGAGAGAGTCGACAGCTACATGTGTCTGGATTGTATGGTCTCCTGCGATGGCGATTGTTGCTGCTGTTGAGGTGCACCGAGGCAGCCCTAAACACGTGCGTAGGGCTTGACCTTGTATGCTCTCCAAGGCGCGAAAGTTCGTCTTGCATGCATTTGACAACACTGGTAGGCTGTAACGTAGGAGTCCGAGAAACAAAACCCTGTACAGCTGCAACATAGAATGGATTGGTGTACCCCAGTTTTTCCCGAATAGAAATTTGAAGATCTGAGCAATGGCGACTAGCTTCTTCTTCAGATAGACGCAGTGAGGGCTCCACGAGAGGTTGCGGTCAATGATGACGCCCAGAAAGCGATGCGTCTTAACATGGAATACAGCTTGACCATTGATGGTAACAGGATACGAGGACATTTGTTTCCGCGTAAAACCAAGTAATGCGCACTTTTCAGTAGACACACTGAGGCCTTGTTCTCGGAGATAAGAAGCCGTCATGGTTGCCGCCCGCTGAAGCCTGGCTCTTAGCTGAGGGCGAGTCACCGCAGAGGCCCAGATGCAAATGTCGTCGGCGTATATTGAGACATGTACTGTCTGCGGTAGGTAATCCGCTAGTCCTACCAGGACCAGGTTGAACAAAATAGGGCTCAACACTCCACCCTGCGGCACACCACGGCAGATGTAATGGTCTGAAGTTGGGCCATCTTCGGTCTGTAAGAAAAAACGCCTCTCAGTCAAATAGCCCCGAATCCATTGATACATCCGGCCACCAACTCCAACAGCCCTCAAGTGAGTTTAGTATGGCCTCATGGGCGACGTTGTCGTATGCTCCTTTTATATCCAGAAAAAGTGCCGCAGATAGGCGCTTGAGGCTTTTTTGATTTTGGACCCATGTTACGATGTGAATGACGTTGTCAATGGACGTGCGGCCTCGACGAAAGCCTGTCATGGCGTCCGGATAGATGTTGAATCGTGCTAGGTACCATTCCAACCGAGCAAGAATCATTCTTTCCATCACTTTGCCGACGCAGCTCGAAAGCGCAATCGGACGATATGATGAGATCTCAAGCGGAGACTTTCCAGGTTTCAGAATGGGGATCAAGCGGCTCGATTTCCATTGTTTAGGAACTGCGCCGTTCTGCCAAGACTCATTGAAGTAGTTGAGCAGCTCATCACGTGCGTCATGTCCAAGATGGCATAGGGCAGCATACGTGATGCCATCAGGTCCTGGTGACGAAGAACGCCTGCAGGTCGCCAACGCAGCATCGAGCTCTTCGAGTGAAAATAGCATGCTCATTTCTGGTACACGTGCCTCAGGGATGTCATTCAATGCTGCGTCAGTAATGGTGGCCACGGACCCAGCAACCCGTGCACAGAACTCTTCAGCCACTTGAAGTTCCGAGCGGAGTTGGTAGAGGGCCAGAGCAGCGAAGGGCTTCCTTTGATGCGGAGATGAGCGAAGACCCCTAACCGTTCTCCATATGTGCGAGAGCGATTTTCGGGAATCAAGCGACTGACAGAATCGCTTATCTTCCAATTTATCCATGCGACGCTGGGCTTTCTTTTGTATGCGTCATGAAGCCCTCAGATCCAAGACGGACTTCGTGCGCCGATACCTCCTCTCCGCCTGTCGTCGTGCCGCACGCAGCCTCTCCAGTTCCATGTCCAAGTCTGTTCGCCTTGTTGACCTTGTAAGCGAGCAGATGGATGTTTTCAATACCTCTGCGATTGCTTCTTCGATAGTGTGTGAGAGGCCTTCCCGACATGTGTCATCCATATCCTTCTTAAATTTTGACCAATCAACTGTACGCAAGACAGTAGAGGAGCGTTGTGAACTCCTCTAATCTTTATGTATGTTGGAATATGGTCGCTTCCATGTGTTTCTATGTCTGTAAACCATTGGATTCTCGAGGCAAAGCGCCGTGACACCAAAGTTAAGTCCAAGCAGCTACTGTAGGTCGTGCCTCGCAGAAATGTAGGGCTGCCGTTATTCACACAGCACAAATCATGGTCGGCAGCAAAGGAGGCAAGGCTCCTGCCTTTTGAGTCAATTTTAGTGCTTCCCCATAGCTGGTGATGCGCGTTGAAGTCACCTGTGATAACCCAGGGGCCATTGTTCATTAGTGATATTTTCTTAAGTCGTTCGCCGTCAAAGTGACCCGCTGGGGATATGTAGGCTCCAATTAGTGTAAATGACACCTTCTTCTTTTGGACATTTAGGCAGACATATTGGTTGTCGTCATGAGGCTCTATCGCGTTAGCGACATATGTTAAGTCCGTGCGGATGTAGATGATCACTTTCGTGCTCGCACCGTATGTGGACGAGACGAAAGATTCATAACCGGACAGTCTGTATGGAGTTGATGTATTTGGTTCGCAAATGACCAGTATGAGGAAACGATTTTTGAGAATGAATTGGCGAAAGTCTGATATACGGGTCCTTAGACCCCTGGCATTCCGTTGAAAGATCGACGCACATTTAAGTTCAGTGCGGAAGGGGACTATTGGTCGAGCTATGATGCTTAATCGATGCTAGCAAGCACTGGATTTAGTGCATCCAGTATTTGCAGAGCGCTTCGAGCTACTGGTGTTTGCAGCTTGTTCAGTATAATGCGCATTGTATTAATTAGCGATTGCAGCATATCAGCCACCTGCCTGTCTTGGTCGCACAAATTGCCGACAGTAGACGTCGGGGGTTGTCCAGCGAAAGTTTGCTGTGATTCTGTTGGTGAATGTTGTCGTTTCGGTAGAGCCGGCCAAGATTCGGCAGATGTGGTCTTCTCAGTGGACTTGCTCTTCGCGGTCCGTTCCACATTGTCTGGCCAAGGCGGTGGAGGAGGAGGTGGTGTTGTAGGAAGTGGCATGCGCCTTCCTTGAGGAGCCTTCCTTGAGGAGCGCCGGCGACGTGAACGTCGCTTCCTGATTTTTTCGGCGGCTTCGCGATGAGATGAATGATCTCTCGCCATCTCTTTCAAGATGGCCATTTCCTTCTTAATATGTGGGCATTTCTTCGATGAAGCTTCATGTGATCCTCCGCAGTTTGAACACTTCACTACAGTCACGCCACATTTATCTGCAGCGTGGGGCTCTCCGCAGCGGGGGCATGCTGCCTGATTTTCGCAGACGCTGCTCACGTGTCCCAGTTTCATGCATTTGCGGCACTGAAGAGGTTTCGCAATGAAAGGCCGCACTGCATGTCTGAAGTGTCCCACCTTAACATGCGAGGGTATATATTTACCCTTGAATGCTATTTTCACGCAGCGTGAACTGCCTATAGCCGCTTAACAACAACGATGACCTCATCATTGGCTGGCTTGATAAGAATCGGCAAGTCGTTATTAAGGATGGCGACGTCTACGTCGTAGATAACGCCGGTGACTACGTCAGATCCCAGAGGGATGTAAGAGCGCACCTGAATGCCATCGAGGTCCGTTACGCTGCGTAGAGTGGTCAAAGCAGCTGGACGTCAACCGCCAGAAGATTTTTTCGGGTGTTCACTCGAATGTCCGATATTTCATTTGGCACCAGGGCTTCCAGTGACATCGACAGAGATTGCCTGTTAACTAGCTCCATGTTGACGTTGGGAAGCAGGGGCACAAATATGATGGTATTGGCGTCCGGCCTCTGCGTCTGTCTCACTGTTTTTGTGCTTGACGATGAGGACGTCCTGGTGTTCCTTCTCTTCGCTCTGCGGCTCTGCACAAGCTGGAAGTCGTCATCGGAAGTGTCCTCACTGCTGAGAGAGTAGACATGGGTGTCCTCGCTGTCGGTGTCGCTCTGCTGACCGATCCGCTTCCTGGAGGCGGCCGCCGCTGACGCCGCCGTCGCCGGCAGACGTGCGGGGTCGTCCACTTTCATTACGACTGAGCAGGGAGCGAGGACCAGCGGATGAACTTAGGTTTTCACAGAAATAAACCGGAGCTAGAAAGAACAGCGCTGTATCAAAAGACACTTCGTCGTCGTTCCAAGACACAGACGTTATACACTTTTCTCTTGAGGGATAATGGCAACCTGCTGTTCAGGATCTGAGAATGCCTGCCAAACGCCCCCCAGCCCATTTTTATTCTTCTGATCATTTCAGTCTCATGATCCGGATCCACGGTCACTGCCTGCCCTAAGTAGATGTATTCCCTTACCACGTCCAGTGCTACGCTGCCTATCGTAAACTGCTGTTCTCTTCCGAGACTGTTAAACATTACTTTCGTTTTCTGCAGAATAATTTTTAGACCCCCCTTCTACTTTGCATGTTCAGGTCAGTGAGCATGCATTGCAATTGGTCATTAATCAAAAGACTAGCGCAAATAACAGGGACACAGACAGAGAAGACGACAGGACGACAGGACGTCTTCTCTGTCTGTGTCCCTGTTATTTGCGCTAGTCTTTTCATTAATAATGACACACCAACTAGCCCAGCTTTCTGCCTTGATTGGAATTAGTCCCCTGATTTACTAAATAAGGCAATATCATCAATGAATCGCAAGGTACTAAGGTATTCTCCATTAACTCTTATCCCCAATTCTTCCCAATCCAGGTCTCTGAATACCTCCTGTAAACACGCTGTGAATAGCATTGGAGAGATCGTATCGCCCTGCCTGACGCCTTTCTTTATTGGGATATATATATATATATATATATATATATATATATATATATATATATATATATATATATATATATATATATATATATATATATATATTCTGAGAAATAGCAAGCGACCCAACAGTCATGGAGACACGCCAAACCCAGGAAAGTAAGCAAAGAAAGCTTTGAGTCAAATAAAAAAAAGAAAGAAAAGCGTGCCTTTTTTTTGTACATTTCTTGCGAGTCCGCGCTGAGTGTGTCGTCCCTTGTCCGTCTTGCGGCCCCGTATTGTGCGTCTAATTATACAATACCAACAAGCCCGACTTTCCAATCTCCTGATGCAACGTATTTATCATGATATGCGGACGTATACGATCAAACCGAACGCCTGAACTGTTATGCGACAGAAGGAAATCGCCAGTGTTCCAGGAACAACAAAGAAGAAATGCTGCTAATCTTCCGTGATGATCCACAATATTTTGATCAAATATAGAGCGCGTGGTAACTAATGTTTGTATTAAATAAGGACGCTTGCGCCCGCTCTATATTGCGTCTTGTCCTTATTTGTTGATCACTTCCTCAATTAACGTTGTTTCAGTGTGTAAAATACTTCGCCCAAGAAGCTGCTTTGTTTTATTCATGCAGAATATGGAAGAGTTTCGAGAACAGATCACGAAATGTTACGTTGATGTCACAAGATGGATCGTTAGAACGATACCGGTAAGCGCTCGTTTTATTCCTTTGGCGAACCGATTATGACCATGGCAAGAGCTCCTATACTTAAATACATGGAAACGGATAAATCGTTTTTCTCGCTAAGCAAAGCACCAGTTTCGACAAGGGTTGTTGATTTTACCAAAAGTTGAAATCTAGTAAATGTATGAAATGGCTTTTCAATTTATTCTCCATTCTTTATAGAAATATTCTTCAAAGATGGAAAATTTCAGAAACCTCAAGTGCCAAGCTTGCAGCTCTGTGACTCATAAAAAAAACATGGTATCATAATATTGTAAAATATACCTGTTATGATATCGAAAGCGGGTAAAATGGCAGTATCAGGCACACTCACAAACATAGGGCTGATGTGTGAGTAGTACTTTTGCAACACCCTCGTGAGCGTCGTGATAATTAAACCTAATCTTTAAATCCATAATAACGTTTGCTAATTTGCATTCTCTAGCGGATGCGGTTTACACAAGTACAATATCTGTTTTTTTTTTCTTTTTTCTTTGCGGGGTTAGGAATTTGTCAATTTCGTGCTTCTATTTCTTAAGCTTACCTATTTACGGGCATATTTGTTGAACATTCGAGGTCGTCAATAAAATTATGCTTTGTTAACTTGCTCGAATTCGACTTTCTCCCTCAAATGCAACAAATTTCCTACAGATCAGCCCTGCGTTTTTTTTTCTGTGTTTCACGTGTATTCGAATAGAGGAGCTGGAATTGGCCCTGAGCGAAATCATCCTGTTAAGGGGTCCATCTGGCCGCGACTGAAAGCGGATGATCCGGGCTGAGTCTTACTTTTTAAGCTCATACTCGTCCTTTTTTATTATTATTTAGTAGGAGTCAGAGCAAGAGTGTTACTTGCTGCATGCGCGGACTTTGCCTAAAAAGATCTGCCAGCATAGTTGGTAGGACGTAAAACATAATTAGCGTATTGCAGCAAACGCACCTAGCGTTTGACGGCACTCAACGCTCTTGTACGATCAAGCAGGAAAGAAAATGTCATGTTAGTATGACAGCGTTTGACAGCACATGAATACATATGTCTCTATTTTTTGTCTGTCTGTCTGCTTGTATTTGTTTACCAAATGTATTTCATTGTCATTTAAGCGCAGTCACCGGTCAGTAAGCCCACACATGCTACCTGAAGGCATCAATGTTGCCGGATTCGAGACCCTCGTTATGTAATAAACGAGAAGATAGGGGGTTAGCCGAGGGCCCCGATTTTTATTAGTCATATCATAAGAAGCCAACAAACACTGGCACCAAGGACAACACAGGAGAAATTACTTATCCTTGAGAAATGAAATAAAGAAACGATAAATTAATGGAAATGAAAGTGGATGAAAAAACAACTTGCCGCAAGTGGGGAACGATCTCACTTGTGGGTAGAGCATCGCACGCATAATGCGAAAGTTGTGGGATCGTTCCCCACCTGCGGCAAGTATTTTTTTCATCCACTTTCATTCCCATTAATTTATCGTTTCTTTACTTCATTTCTTAAACACTAGTAATTTCCCCTATGTTGTCCTTGGTGTCACAGTGTTGGTTGGTTTCTTGTGATGTGATATGCACCACAGAGCAACACGGAGCACTTTCACACATACTGCGCGGAACAACCACAACACACAACACATACACAAACACTGCTCGAGCTGCCTACGTGCATATGCCTTGGAATTTCTTTATATAGCCATGATTCGACCTGCATTGTAGTGCCAGTGAGTGACTCACTGTTATACGTAATTCAGCAATAAATTTTGATAGAATACTTGGTTTGGGTATATAGTCACCTGATAGGCACGACAAATCCACACAGACATGTTAATATAACACCGCACTATAACGAATGCTTCAGTCTAGCGGCTTTCAATTATCATCACGGTTGCGACGGCGATCTAACCATTTCACTTCGAAGACGTAGCAGTTGGCGTTTCAAGAACCGCTGACGTTTACAAAATACATTCTGGTGAGATCGCTTCAACGTTTTCTCGCCTAATTTCGTTCAGAAATGGCAAACAACCTGCTATCCGCGGCGTCCTTACGCCGCTGCAATCGGGTACGTCGGAGTCGGCGCGCGGTGTGCCGGTGGCCGGACTTGAGGCCGGGCGCACAGTGTAGGGATGAATCTGACCGGGTCGCCGAGGCCACCGCTTTCGAGCGAGCCTTCGAAATCATGTTTTAACGCGACAGCGTTAAGGAGCTCGTGTCGCAGAAAAACCGGTGTCGTCGGCGTCGGTGTCACTGGCGTTGACCGTGAGCGATAAATCCCAGAAGGCACTTCATAAATAAAAAAAACATCTTGCAAGATCGGCTGGTGGGAATTGAACCAGGGTCTCCGGAGTGCGAGACGGAGACGCTACCCCTCAGCCACGAGTTTTTTTTTTTTTTTTGTCTTTATTGCCGACTTTGACATACACAAACAATACACAAAAAAGCAAACATGTCAACAAGGATTTTGCTGGCACGACATATTAAAATTTTTTCAATGCTGCAAGCTTATCTAGCATGAACAACCTCAGCCACGAGTTCGATCGTTCAGAACTGGACAAAATCGCCTCTACTGAATGCGGTGTTGCCTTAGAAACGTGCCGTAGAACGTTATACTGTGGTGTATATCGGTAATTACGACCATGTAAATTACAGAAGTCGCAGTTTCACGAGTAGCGAAGTACGTTTCCGCTACATTTCTTCTGCGCTCTGTGCACACGCAGAGCCATCTTGCGGTAAGCACAGAAGACCCCCTCCTCGCAATGTACGGCACTGCACCGACACGTGGCGCGCCACTCACCCCATGATCGCGTACGCCTTCAGGGCGCGTCGCGGCCCGGTCCGTCGCGTGCCGATCGCGACGTTTGGCTCGCGTAGATAGTTTGAGTAGGCGGTACGAACGGGGTGCGATAACGCTATCGCGTTCCACTCTTGAAGGCGAAGCTTAAGCGTCCTCCAATTTTTGCCTTCCTGTCCACAGACTAAAAGTATTCGGCCACGTCGAGGACATCGTTAGCTGCTACACGCTGAGCAGCTGCGTGCGATTTGTAAGGATAATTGAGGAGAGTGGAAGTAAATGCTAGCATAGTATCCAAGGAGGCTATGATACAAGTTACTCACGATGATGTCAGGATACCACTACATACGAGAACCAACACCACGGTTGGCGTGACTGGCCCTGCTCACCATTGACGATATCAGAAGGCTAACTGCTGGTATCTATTGTGTTATATCCATCTCCAGGAGAGCCGTGGTAACGAAGATTGTTGCGATAGTCTACTAGGCCACAACTACTATAACCATAGCGTAAATACAGTGGCTGAAGTGTAACCGTCGCGACAAGTGACCGGGAAGGATAGTTCCGCCTTTGGAGTAGGCCGTCTCTATCCGAGCGCCTCTACTACAAACTTAAAGGGACACTAAAACGAAACAATAAATCAGTTTAGACAAATGAAGCATTGTTTGAGAACCCTGCAGGCAGTCATGTAAAAAAATAATGTTTTAATTAGTAGATGAGAAAATGAAGGTCCAAGTATCAGTACTTGAATTTCGCGCCGAAACCCTAGCGCCGGGACGTCAGCGTAACGTCAGGGATTCCAAAGTATGTTTTCGTATTTGGGCCGCGTTGGCTGAATAAAGGTTCCCGAAACTTGACATGTTCAATATTTGGTTCCTTTAGAACACAATGTAGTCAATCTGTACCTCTATATATAATTAGTAAGCCCTAGAAGATTCGATCAAAATCCGAGACGTCACAGCCCCCAGGTGTGGGAACCGTTAAGTAGGCGTCGCCACCCGTATTTCGTTCTTGCGTTTTTTCTGGCTTACCAAACGTCTTATCGTTGTAAGAGTGGTGTTTTTTGGTGTTGTAGAACAGTAATTTACTGATGCAGAAGAAATTATTTTTCATTTTGGTGTCCCTTTAAACTGTGTCTGCGCTGTGCTAGCCGAGCTTTCTGCTGGTGGTTTCGCTTCCTACCGATGTTCGAGTTCAACAGTGCCCAGCAGCTTTCTAGAGTATCCGCACTCGACACAGCGCACAACGCTGCCGTACCCATGTGTGTCCCATTAGCTTGGTCTCCCGTTCACATCTGGGCATATCCGTTTGCCCCGTACCCTTGTGCCTTTCATTAGATGTTTCGTATTTTTAGTTTCAATTGTTCCTCTACATGTTATCTTCGAGAGTGTCTCCGTTTCTTCACAGACGCCGGCAGCTGTATGTGCAAAGCTTCAACGCGGAAGTCAGCAATTTGTAAAAGTTTTTTTTTTCAAATTTATTCTCTGGATACTTTTTGTTTGTACGTTTGCTTGTACCCCGCCTTTTAGGAAATATTTCTTCTATTGCTGGTCGGTGCTTCCTGTCGCTGTAGTGTTGTGCGCCCTACACGATGCATCACAGAGACGCCGCCACTGGCGGGCGGAGACGCAGACGAACCGGCAAGCAAGTGACGCTGAATATATAGCTGTATATCTGGTTGCATGGTACGCTCGAGTGCCTCCTTGCTCTGGCCGCATGGTCTGTGTTCCAGCTGTGGATTTTACAGCGACGCTTGCGGCGGCGATGCGCTCACACCGGCCGGCTACGTGCCGACGGCGCGAGCAAACGTATGGTTTCGCTTCGAAGCCGTCGCGGATGGCACTTCAAAACGGCCAGAAATGCATACATTTGAGGTAGCTTAACCTTCTCCTCATCCTAATTTCACGCATCAAAACAAGAAAGGTTGGCTCATATCTGCGGTGTCAAGGCCGATATGCCTGAATACGGGCTTGTCTCGCTGTGCGTAAGCAGCCAGGCGCTGCTTTGAGTTGAACTATTCTCGTATCACAGCTCCCGTTCGAGCTAGAGGTTTGACACTGGTGGTCACTTGTCATGAAAGGTTTAGACCTCAGGTTATGCTACTTAGCATTACTTTCCCTCGGAAAGGAGTTATTGTAGCTGATGTTCGGATGACCGGTGGCGAGAGAAGTGGTTCTTTTGGGGAAAGGAGGAAAGGCTGGCACTATCTTCTGCAACCCTTGCGGGAGCACGGCTCAGCGCCAGCAGGGGCATGGATATGGGAGTGAAGGAAATAGAAGGAGGGAGAAAGGTAGAGACTCGCCATGGCAGCAGCGGAGCAGCCCGGCCGGGAAGGCCCAGTGGCTTCGACCGGAGGAGTGGACTGGTGATAGATCATAGGAGGTGGCCCAGAAAAAGCGAAGTTGAGGCGGATCAGGAGGCCCGAGGTGATGAATAGCCCTTAGGCTATTCGTCTTTGAAGAAATTTCCTAGAGTCTCGCCGAGAGCCCCGACGAGTCGAGGTACTCGACGACACTTAGGAAGGCTGGTAGCTGATTACGACTGGGAAAGAGGATGTCTTCCTGCCATGAACATGGGAGCCCCAGGAGGGAGAACTCCTGCAGAAGTCGGCCCCGGTGCTACAGGTGAGCAGTGCAGGCCAGCGGAAGGTGCTCCAGAGTCTCTGGGTCACCGCAGGAGGCACAGGCTGGCGAGGTGGCTTTACCAAGGTGGTGCCCGCGGGCTGCCGTCCAGTAGCAGCGAACCCGCAGTCGGAGAAGCAACGAGGTATCCCTCCGTGGGAGGCCGTGCTGTGGAAGAGGCCGTGGAGGCCGTCCCAGGGATACCCGTTTATCCGGATGGCAGGCGATGATGTGCCGGCGCAGCCTGTGTCTTGTGAAGTCCGCGGCCGTTACAGCAGGGCTGAGGGGGATGCTTGAGTGGTGGTCGCTCATTGCTTGAGTGTCTGCCTCTTCATTGCCCGGGATCCCTACGTGTGCCAGTTGCCAGTGCAGGGATAGTCAGCATCCTGCATCCTGAAGGGCCGCCAGTCTTGAGGAGAGCAGTGCAACCCCAAGGCTAGCCTTGTTAGGGCTCTGCAGGCAAAGCAGCGCCGCCTTGGAGTCGCAGAAGATAGCTGCCGGAGTCGTTGGTAGCAAGGGAGAAACGTTCCTCTCCTTTTGATTGCCACAAGCGGGCGCGACATGTGTAGTGCGTGTGAAGGAGGAACTCACCGGCCTGAAGGAGGAAAACGGTTAGTTACTCCTGCTTCGCTCCCTTTTTTTAAGAGTGTTTCCTAACCTGCGGCCCCGATGGCATCCCATCCGTAATTCTAAAAGCTTACGACAGTTTCCGTGTATTCCTTCTTTTTTTCTTCCTTTTTCTTTCTCTCCACTCGCTATTTGTCGTCTTTACAACCCCTATATATTCCACCCCAGTGCACGGTAGAAAACCGGAAACTCGCCTCTGCTTAACCTCCCTGCCTTTCCTCTCTCTCTCTCTCTCTCTCTCTCTCTCTCTACTACATTATACTTGCTCAAGTATTGACATCTATATTTAACAACTCTTTGACTACTTCCACTTTCCCTAACATGCGGAAAACTCCTCGTGTTTTTCCTGTATTTAAGTCAGGTTGTAAAACCGATGTCTCTCATATCCCTCGATTTCTCTTCACTGTGCCTCGTCTAAGATTTTTTGAGCTTGATCTTCACAACATATTATATTTTACTGTGAAGAACTCATCCATTCCGAATCAACATGGCTTTTTCACCGGCCGCTCTACCATCAAATATCTCGCAAGTTTCATGACCCAGGTATCCGCGCCGGTACTTCAAAGGGGGCAAATTGACGCCGTTTACTGTGATCTGAGGAAAGCCTTTGATGTAGCCTGCCACTCGCTGCTCAGGCCCTCCGCGTGCGTGCGTGAACTCACAGCAGCTTTCCTCACCCTCCCCTCCCTCTATCTTTCTATTCCCTCTCTCTCGTCCCCCAGAGTATACATATATAGGGCAGCCAACCAGACGCATTTCTGGTTAACATTCCTGCCTTCTCTCTTTATTTCCTTCCTCCTCCTCTACTGATTCTGATCAAGCTTACGCACTGTGATGTTGACTCGTCAGTCATCAATCTCTTGCGCAGTTATGTTCTTGATGTATCATGCTATGTTAACGTCAATGGCCAAACGTTTTCTTTTTACATGGCAACTAACGGCGACCTTCTAGATCAGTATTAGAACCACTCCTTTTCCTAATTTTTATTAATGACTTCATTCCGTTATTCGGAACTCTTCTTTCCTTCTATATGCCGATGACAACAAAATTCTAAACAAAGTTCACACTGTTGATGACTGTCGCACCCCGCAGTCGGACCTGCTTTGCTTTTCCAAATGGTGCAGAGATAATAACCTCTCCTTGAATACAGCTAAGATCAATGTCATGAATTTGACACTCAAAACTGCAAGCGTTTCTTTTCCTTATTCTGTAGATTCTGTACCGTTTTGTAAGGTCTGTGAGATCAATGATCTCGATGTACTCTTTGATGCAACCTTACACTTTTCTGCTCACAATAAACGCGTTGCTGTGAGGAGTATGCACTCTCGTAGCTCTGTTTGCAGACTATCGATGGAATTCTAGTCTTCTGCACCGTTCCGCAAGTTATACACAACTATCCGTCTTCCTCAACTTAAATATGCGTCGGTCGTCTGGAATGGCTTTTCCAGATCCAACAGTGACATTGGATCAACAGTGACATAAGCATATATCATCGCCGCTTTGCAAACACTGACATTGGATCTTGTTCTAACACTGTTTGATTATTGTCACTCCTCATCGCTCCCGACATAATCGCGCTGACGTTCTGTTTCTCTTCAAACTCTTTCACGGTATCCTGACTTGCCCGAACCCCTCAGTTGTATAATGCTTCGTATTCCGGGCAAGATCACCAGAAAACAGACCTTTCCATGTCCCTGCCTGTCATCACCAACACTCGACCGTCCATAGAATACAGAGTCCTTATAACGCTTATTTTCATCATCTTGATATTTTCTATACCTCGCTGTCAACATTATGGGGTTTTACGTGCCAAAACCATGTTCTTGTTATGAGGCACGCCATAGTGGAGGACACCGGAAATTTCGACCACCTGGGGTTCTTTAACGTTCACCTAAATCTAAGTACACGGGTGTTTCCCCATTTCGCGCCCATCGAAATGCGGCCGCCATGGCCGGGATTCGATCCCGCGACCTTGTGTTAAGCAGCCTAACCCCATAGCTCCTGAGCAACCACGGCGGGTCATCGTTCCTTTCCGAGTTTTGCCTTGTTATGTCATAGCTTCATGCATTGTTAAGCTGCCGTTCTCTTCCTTTTCTTTTTGTATTTACATTGCGTTTTTTTGTACCTGCTCTCTTTTCTTTTCACGGCTTTTCTTTTCATTCATTGATTTCTTTTTGTAATCATATTCCACTGCAGTGTTCTTAGTTTTCTTTCTTCTTTTTCTATTTCAGTGTATGCCTGCGCCAGCACTCAGACTTTAGGGTTGTTCCTGGGCACGTTAATAAGCATGATTGATTGATTGATTGATTGATTGATTGATTGATTGATTGATTGATTGATTGATTGATTGATTGATTGATTGATTGATTGATTGACCTACGCAGGACCTCGTCAGTGAAGATATATGGAAGGACGTGGAACCATTGACAGCCAGTATCAAGGTAAGCCCCACCGAAGCCATGGCGCTGATGTGAGCCACAACTAGTTCAATTTTTTTACTTATTTACTTACGCACGAGCAGACAAACGTTTGTACGAAGTGAGAGGCTGCAGGGGAAGGGGTAAATATTAGGCCACAGGGCACTTCACGAGTGCGAAAAGCCCGAGGTGTTACAGGGAACGGAGATTCGGACGCTCCCGCTCCCCAATGGCACCGCGCCCGATTGGTCCCGTGACTAACTTGCTGGACGATGAGCTCGCCTAGAGCCCCTTCTTACTACTACCACTAAAGCGTAAGCTGGTGAAGCGGCTTTAAGCTAGACGCGTTCTACGGTTGAACATGTGTTCTTCGCACGCTGCGTCGAACGGCACTTGGCCCCCCTTAGCGGGTGCACATGCGCCTCCTCATGGTACAATCGGTTCAGCAACAATACTACGTTCGAGAGAGCCCGCGTTCAATCACGGCAGATGATTTATTCTTGGTTGCTTGTTTAGTTCTTGCTTGCGCACAACGGTGATTGCCGTTTCGCTGGCAACGTTATTGGTTGCACCCGGAAAGCTGCTTCCAATACGGACAATCTCAATTTCAGAATAACAATGATGAAGCTGTGAGAGGAGCTGGCTGCCCCGCAGATATACTGTTTCTGCAGAGAAGCCAGATTTAACGAACTTTTCTTTTTCTAGTCATTCTTGTCCACGCGCATGGGCTGCCTCTAATTTAGAGCAGTCGCGAACACGATGTTACGGGCTGTCACCTCTGAAAGCAAATGCTCGAAGTTGCTTGAAGTACGCGAGAGTTTGCGCAGCAGCACCACCATGCTGGGGGAAGCTGTGCGCTTGCTTAGATACCGGGAAGCGAGATTATCTTTCGCTTAAAACTGAATATCCTAAATAGAGTGGCAATTAACTGTCGTTTATTCTTGAAATGATCTGGATGTGCACTAAAGAAAAGCGTCTCTCAAAGTATAGCCCTGTAAGCAAATATTAATTTCGATACGGAGATAAGCTTGTCTAATGTATGGCTGCAATTAAGGGGGTGCTTCAGACGCCACCAGGACTACTCCACCAGTTCTCCACCAGTACTAATGCAGATAGACTCGATGTCAATCAATATATATACGCATCATTAGGAAATTGGCTAATGGCATTTTTGCTCGGTCAAGCGCCCGTCTCCATTCTGACACTTTCCAATATTTTCTCACACATTTACACAGGCGCGATCCACGCGAACACGTGAGTTGGCTTACCGTACAGAGACGTGAAGCACTGAAGCAACGCATTACATTTTCGGTTTGTCCTTAGGCTCTAACTGATGATATGAGCATGACGAAACGCTCATGTTTTAAAAATTTTTTCCAGCGCTTTATTGACTGTTAAGTAAGTCATCATGCTGCAAGCCATAGAATAATTTGAGCGAACATAACTATAACCTAACGAACATAACCTCAGATACGTGAAATCTGAAGTAAAAAAATCCATCAATTGTAACAACGTAGTACTCGTGATTTTCCTTTTGCTGCCAAGTACCACAACCACTCTAGCGAAACACACGCAAAGTGTCTCCATTGATTCATCGAACGCTCATGCGAAAACATGCCGCATGGCATGGCAACATTACCGCTTTCGATATACGAAAGTAATACGCGCCTAAACACCCCAAAGAAGACACTAATTTCTTTTGGTCTTTGTCTTTACTTTGCTTTCACGTTCCTCGCTGTCACCAACAGGACTGTTTGGTAAATGAAATGCCCAAGGACCAGGATACAATGCTCGGCATCGTTCGCTACCTCAGGATGTTCTTCTTCACAGCCTGAACACGTGCTTAATGTGGCTACACTACCAACGTGAGAAACTGTCTTCAGCGACGTCCTAATATTAATAAACCCGTAGATACTGGCGTGCATACACGTATGGCTCATTCTGCTTGTGCGGTGCTTCCGACGTCCCTCGGCAACGAAAACGATGGACGGGGCATCTCGATTCCCGATCCCTTGAAGCGGATTATGACAACTGCGACCGAGCACATTAGTTTCGCCTTCTCTCCTTACTGAGCTCTTCAACACGACGTGCTCTGTCTCATCTGGATGCTTGGTTTACGATGGCTTCAGAAATTTGGCGGCAAGCACAGAATCTTGGAGACCGCTCTGTGACCGGTCTTGGAGGCCATAGCCTTACATTCATTGCAATCCATGGTGTTCCTGGACATCCTCCCCGCTAGCAATGCACCAGGAATGGGTGTCTTCGATATGTCGTCCCAGTTTGGACTTCGGAGGAGCTGCTTTCAGCCAATGAGCGTTGGCGTGCGCACCGCAGCCTCTCTGGCAGCCCAGGACGACAAATTGGAGACAGAATATGCGGTCTTTTCCATTGTGTTCTGCCTCTTTTGCAATTTGTAGTATCCGGAGTTAACAGACGGTAAATATGTTCAGCTGAAGTTCCTGCGGATTCCTGAAGTTCCGAAAATTCCTGAAATATCTCTACAACGACCAAGCCCGTGTATTCTTTCACAAATCTTCATCCTGAAATTAGAAATATATTTTAAAGCGAAGGTTTCTGTGCCTTTTCCTTCGATTTTCCCACTGCTGCGGCTTCTGCTGCTGTGGCTAAGGCTGCTGTGGCTAAGCTAAGGGGCTCTAGCTGTGGCTGCTGCTGTCCGGCACATCATGTCGGGGGATGGTTCGGCCAACACCACCTAGACAAATGAAGGCCTCAGCGCTCGGTGAGTAACGTCACGGAGAAGAGGCTGGCGGCGTGCTCGGGGATACGGGTTAAACGAAGGAATCGCGCCCTTATGGGCAACGTTAACCAGAGCGCAGTTATTGTTTTTTTTTTAGGCGTAGTTGAGCAGATGGCCCGCCGAGAACAGAGGGTGTTCCAAGATTATTTTATTTATGCAAAAGTATTTGCGCGCTGCATTATTAAAAAGCCCGTCACAGTGCTGCCCTCTTATCAGAGTAGCTTCTTTGCCGTGATTTATCGTCGGCGTCCAAGTGTTTACCGTTCATGCGTCCACAGAAGTTCTTCAACAAAATATTAGCACTGCACCATAACACATATCTCATGACAACTTCACTGGTGTGCCCTTCTTCACAGTCGGGACACATGTATTTATTCCAGTCTAAATTAGGCTCTAAACGAATAATCTCGCTTTCGAGTCATTATTACATACAGTACCGCAGTCCACATATTTACAACACCTCAAATGAGTTTAGCAATAAAGATACAAAATATTCGTGCAACTATTTACAAAGAAACAGCTGCCTTATTCCGCAGAATTCCAGCTTTTCTCTTCTTTGCCTTAGCATTGGCACCCAATATTCTGTCATTGATCTTGCGGAAATATGAACGCATGATTTCTCGGCCCCCATTTGTAATTGCACCAGCAATTGGGCACGCAGCACTTATTAGGCATATCCTGGCATGAACGTAATCCCCATTCCGCGGCAATGAAGGCTTGGCGGACACAAAACCGCAATCGAAGCTCAAGCGCAGAGACTATATGCACGGTTCATGTCCAGAAAAGAAGTGCGCTCGGAAACATGTCGCTGCATACCGGGACTTTTCTAACCCCGAAGCTATCCAAGGAGCGGCGGGGTTCCCGGAACTAATCGAATTGCTATTGCCGTCGTCGCCCATCGGTCTTCAACGTCTCATTTTCAACACAGGTGCGCCGCTCGTAGCTTCGTAGCACAGTGCACGGAACTTCTATGTGGGCCTCTTTTGTGTGACATAGTTCAAGGGGAGAGTAAGCTTTAGCTCGGGTGCTCCTATGTAAATACATGTAAAAGGAGAAGTCATTTTTCTCGGCAGCCACTGCACCAAATTTGACGAGATTTGTTGCATTTAAAAGAAAAACTTAATATCTAGTGACTGTTGGTTCTGATTTTTCGATTTAGGTCGTCAATGTTTTAATAAAAATTGACAAAAATCGCAAATTTTCAGAAAACGAAACTGTCAAGGTTAAACTTCTGTAACTCACCAATGAAAAATGATATCACAATTATGTGAATTGTATCTAATAGTACATCTAAAGCGGACAAAATTGATATGGTAAATATGAATCTCGAAAAATTTAGTAACATGGAAACACAGCTTTTGTAGAACCCTAGTAAACGTAACAAATTCACGTAAGATGTAAAATGACATATAGAATTCGTCCACTTTAAATTATATAATAGATGCCGTTCACAGAACCGCGATATCTATTCTTGGTGCAGAGCTATCAATTTGTAAACTTCGTGCTTCTATATTTTTTCAAACTTCCGAAATTTTGAAAATTCTTGTAACAGAATTCAGGCCCTAAATAGAAATTCCGCTTCCAGCAGTCACTAGAATTTACTTTTCTCTCTCAAATGCAACAAAATTATTAAAATCGATCCACGGGTTATCCCAGAAAAACGCTTTTGCGTTTTACATGTATTTGAATAGGCCGTGTCGGAGTTGGGCCCGAGCTAAAGCTTCCTCTTAAGTTCTCTAGAGGGTGTTGGTTCAGAGCGTGTATATACATGGAAGAAGTATGGCAGAGAAGAAAAGAGACACGAGGAACTCGTTTGGACCGCACCGCGTCGAATGTGCACAATGCCTTCTGGAGCTCCCGGGTCGTTGCCACATTATCCTCTTGAGAGCTGTAATTATCCGTGACCCTCTGCAAGCACTTACCTTTCTACCAACGTGCAAGTCCAGAGGGAAGCTAGTCAGAATGAAAGAGAGGAGGCAGAGATCCAATTCAAGTTTAATGCTTCCGCCACGGTGCGATGTGCCATGGGAAGCAATGACAATGCTCAACCCTGTGAGAAGTTATGAAATATGGCGCACAAGTCTCAAGCAAACACATCTCCCTTTGTGTTTTGTGTACTACGCAGACAAACAGCAGTGGTGCACACAAGGTAACGTTTAACATCAACTCACCACTCTCATGTTGAACAAAACGTTGAAGAAACTAGGCATTCGCCGTCAACCTACATCACCGCCAATTATCGTCAATCTAAGCAAACAGCACAGAAAGCTTCGCTTACATAGATTCCCACAGTGCATGGTATGTGCATAATTTTTTTAAGTTCTGCTTTTTCTTTATTTTACTTTCAAATGTTTTCGACCTCTTCTTTCGTACTCATTTGAAATAAAAGAAACAATGAAAAAATCACCGATGATTATGATACTCCCTAAAGCGAAATTTGAGCTCAGCTCTGTACGTGTTTTCATTTCGCAATATTTTGGCTGACGAGGACAATCTGTCTCGTGCCGCACGTCGCAAACGGTGCGAAGTTTGCAACGAGCGATCGTGAGAGGCAGCACGTGGTTGACACGTGGGTGCGATTCAGAGCAGCTGAAGCAAACAGAACTCCCAGACGCTGCACGCTACTCTGGCGCCATCTCGTGACCATCGTCGCCACACTACGCTTTCCTTCTCACGCTTTCGCAGTGACCTCCTCTGCTTTCCGCGTCCAGGCACCGCTGCACCCTCCTCTTCGCTTTCCTCCTCGCGTCTTTCATCCCCCGCTGCGCTCCACGTTCGCTTGCATCTTTCACCGTGCTCGTTCGCTCGGCTAGGCCGACGCTCGATGCAGGAATGGTTGCCTGAGCTGCACTCCAAAATTTCTGGACACAGTAATGCTTACTTTCCCGGTGAAATGGTGGTCAGCAGCTCAGCCCAAGAAGCTGCGAGATCTTAAATGCTTTTTCTTTCTGTACTTTACCAAATAATATTCCAATCCTGCCGTTATCCCTTACCTTCATCCACATCAACCCCAGCCATCTCCATAATTAGGTATTACCCCACCTGTTCATGTTTCCTTTACTGCCTCTAATGCCCCAAGACCAAAGGGGGCTAATTATGACCACATCTATCTGCGATATAAGAATAATTTTAACAAATCGTTTTCTATTTCTGCAGGCTGTGTGCAAATTGTGACTGTAAATTTCCTGTAATAAAAACTGATGCAAAAGAATTACACTTAATCAGTTAGAACCTGAGAAAGTATTGTTTTCAAAATTCTATTTCTGTTATTTTCATGACAGGAGAGGTTCGCAAGAGGTTGACATGAGCAAAGAAAATGAACTTGCATTTTTTTCAAATTTTCGAGCGGGAACTTCACCAGCAGTACATCAGTGCGACATCACAGACTTGTATTTATTTTCTTGTATTTGGGCTGCACCTGGTGCAGTAGAAATTCTGGAGGCTCGCTCAGTGGAATCTTTGGCTTCTGTAGATTGTGAGGTAGTCCACCATGCAGTAAAAATGAAAACAAATAGAGGCCCTGTTAGCTAGGCCCAAGAAGTTGCTGTCAAAATCCATGCAGCAAGCTGGTGTAAGAATTTCAAGCTGGTGTGAGAACTTCAAACGTGGCTTTGCCACCCATCTTTCGTTCTTGCGCCTTCTCTGCCTTACCAAGCCTCCTCTCAAAGCACTGGTGGATGAAGGTGAAATGGAGGCCCAAGACCTCTTAAACTGCAAGAGAAATACTGACCAGTGTCAAAGCAGCTAGAGTAATATGCATATTACTTGATTCCACAAACCTGTTTCAGTATCCTTGAGGTGTACATGCCATATGATGTCACAGTGCATTAGCTCAATTCCTGCGATCGTTGTAGCTGCCACAGGTAAGCACAGCCTAAAGAAATGTGCTAGCATTCTTGTCTACTACATTTACCAGCAACGTCATCATACCTAGCCTTGTTGCTACACATCAGCAAATATTGCTCTCTGTCATGATGTCATGTTAATGTTGAAGGTCGCAGCTTTAGCAGCACATTAAAGTACCTTCCAGGTGTTTCCCAATCTTCATACTTACTAAGTGCCACCCTTTTGCATGCAAGAAGCACATGGTAGAGCTTCTAGAACTTTGAAAATATGTCTCAGTACTCCTTTATTAGGCAAACGGAACATGCTTCAAGACACTTCAGTCCTAAATTAAAAGTATGTTTATTAATTCCACAGCTTTTAGGCTGCCATACATGTGCACATGCCATAGGGCGGGCACCACAACAAAGCTCTTTCTTGTCCATAAGCATACATCACTGCATGAGAATGTACCGGCGGTACACACTCTCCTGCTCTTTTGCCCTAGCCATATACACACAACGCAGATGAGAGCATTCAAAAGGAATATGGACCCTCCCACAGGTGGTCCACTCACTTGGCTTAATAATAAATAGAAATCAAGTACAGGTGAACAGAATGACTGCACACATAAAACGTTCCCACAATGCCACTAAAGCAACTCAGAAAATGCGGAACAAGGAGTGGCATAACTGCTGCCTTTGCTGATGACTTCATGATACAACACTATTGTGTCAAGGATGTTAACAAACTAAAAATGCACGTTCAGTTTAAACATGCACAGACAAGTGCTGCACCTCTAGCACAGAACTTGCAGTAGCTCAGCAAATGTCAATTACCTACGTAGCCTGCACTGGTTTCATACTGCAAAGAAACAGTGCACTCTCCATGTTTTGTTCATGGTTACTTAGACGACACCTTTTCCTAAAAGCTGAAGTCGATAAATCAAGGAGACTGCAATGGTCAGACCTACGACACCACAAGCTGAGTGCACAAAGAGGCCTTGCACGCAAAAACTGAAGCACATCTGCTGTGCAAAGATCCAATGCCCATTCAAGGAAACAAAGCAGCATACAAGAAAAAAAGCAATGTTCACCAAAACTGAACAGTAGTCACTGACTCATGGAACTCATGGATAATGCAACATCTTTTCAGGAGCAGGACAATTGTCCTTTTCTATGTTGTCCACACAGCAGTCCACACCCATACAGAGCAGGACATTTGGCATGCACACAAAATGAGAAAGCATCCCAAAGCATAGGGACTGAGTACAGGAGGTATTAAATGTGTACAAATGACGTGTCACACAGCAGCGCAAGCAGCAGGGCTGTGCTGTCACAAATGGCACTAAGGAGTGTGGAGTACATGAAAGCACGTCATTGGTACAGGAGGAGAAGCCTCATACAAACACACAAGTGGCTCAAGCATCATTGCAGTAGGCTGCTTCTCTGTACACCTGTTAAACACGCACACGGGTGCCAAAATAAAAGCAGGGGTCCGGTAGACACCTGTGAGCATCCCGTCAGAGCTTATTTGACAATGACCAGTGGAGTGCAGAGGTCAAGGAGCGCACATGATCTACTCTCTGTGTTTTGCTCTCGCTGTTAGCGATGTTCACACTTAACATGCGCTAGTAGTTGCTGGTAGTGGAATCCTTTGTTTCACTTGTGTAGAAAGTTCAGATACAGACACAGTAAATGGGCACATACTGTCTTGAGTACTTAAAATTGCTTGTGTTTCTTTTTTTTTGTGGAGTCTATTTTATCCGCAGCACTAAACACAAATGCCGAGATGCTCACGAGGCATGGGTGAGGACTAGTCGGCCATATTACACAGCGGTGGTGTCCTTGCATGTTGTGCTGGCACAAATGCAACACAAGAGGCTTCCCGCAAAGAAGGCTATATGCACTTGCAATACAGTGTAAAAAGGACTGAGTGCACAAATTCAAAAAAATGATAGTACCACAAGTTGTAAATGACTGTTGCTCATAGTGACTTCACTCTTTCTGAAGGTAAAGAAAGCTGGCTTTTGTTGCCTTTTAATGCATATGCAGACAGCATCAACTACAACCAGACAAAATATTAAGGAAGACAATCAAAATTTACGTAGATAAAGAATTGCAACTACGTTAATTCCTTGTGCTGAGTCATACTTCCCTTATAAGTCACAATGTCGGCTCATGTGCTTTGAAAGCATACACTTGCTGCTCAACTGTTTTTTGTATGCTCCAAAATAATGCCGAGATTTGACCACTCCACTGCACTTCCAAAGGAGCTGCTCGCACTCGTGAAGCCTCACTTTCATTTAAGGGCTGCAGCTAAACAGGGCAGAAAAATATGGTACGCGACTTACAGCAAATTATGCAGATGCTGTTTTCACGGCACTTTAGAGCACTATGAAATCAAATGATGAATGCGGTAAAATATGCTGAAGCTTGCAGAATAACTCCGAGCGTACGTACTGTACAAGGACTTCGTTGAAATACGCTGAATACTATGGGATAACTCCAAAGATACGTGCTGTACAACAGAGGTTAGATGTCTTAGCTTGGCTTTCAGTGCAGCACAACGGCCAGTAAACACACTGTGCCTGCCACCTACTTCCAGACAAAACCTGGAATAAGTCTGTAAATAACAAGTCTAGCAGTATACCATGAGTACTGTGCCGCTACAAGAAATGCCGTAAACCAGAAGCAACAACCCATTACACAAGGAGGTTACATAGTCTTCAGTTGTCTCGGAGACACATTTAGTACATCCACTGGCATCAAGAGCAGTGTAAAACATGGCAGTGTTTTAAACAAAGATGAACACGAGACAAAAATAAAATTAAAGCTCACTACACTGTCAGTCGTGTGTGTTTCAAATAAGTTGAAAGTTTGAGGTCAAACACTCTAATATGCTTGTCCACAACAAGCGCTAGAACCTTTGCAACAAGCAATACAGTCCTTCGCTAGCAATGACTGGGACATTCAAAGAAGCCTGAGCAAGCTTTCTGTTGCCACAACTTGTAGTACTGCTGCACGGCAGTACTCAAGCCTTAGCCACTTGTAACCAAGTCTAGCAGAAGAACCACAAAGAAGGGATTTTAAAGACCTTATATCAAATGTGCGTGCATAAGTCATGAAACTGTTTGAAGACTAAAAATATTAATGCCACTTTTCAGAGGCAAGCTACTTGTATTTATTTTCAGCAAGCTGAATTATACACAAGGATATTGAACATAGATTGCTTTAAGACAAAACCTGTCAAGATGAATTCGCTGAAAAGCTGGCCCCGCAAGAATGTTTGCTTAGTTTTTGAGGGATGCATTATACTGAGCTAAACTGATGATCATATAATAGTGTGAACAAATTTTCAAATGTCCTTTCATCTTTGCTTTATGGGGAGTCTACTGTTGTGCCTGCACAATGCCATCTATATGATGCACTTCCTTTCTAAGCGTCAAGTGTCCTGTATGTAATAACGTAACAAAGTGTTCTTGAAGTACGGAACCAAGTAGCTCTAGCAATAAAGAAAGTAAGGAACACATGATGTGGCTCAAATCACGGCATCAAGTGTATACAACAAAGTCCACTATTATAAGCAATCCTTTGACAATATGCCACAATATGGGTTAAGAGGCCCTGAAACATCTTTCAGCAAAAATGTAATATTTTAGAGCAGTGCTCCGAAAGCTCCTTGTGGATGTTAAGCTGTCAAGAATCAAAGGTTGCTAAGTTATCAGGAATAACTCTCTTCTTTCATCACAGAGACAGCACAGCAATCTACGATACACATACTTTTCATTCCCTTTTACAGCAACGGCTGTTTTTGTTACATTTTATGCCAAGCCTCTATTTACGAGCAGTAAACATAGAGCACTGTGGACGAGCACAAACTTGGCGCTAAATCACAACTCAAGTGTGTTCATTGTCCTCCACAACACATTATAACCAATAAGTTAAAGCAGCTACTTTAGTTAACCTGTGAACTTTATATTCATGCCTGAAAGGTCGTGAATCCCATGCAAAGATGTTTCAGGGCCCCCTTTAAGGAGCATTTTACACAACTGCACATAGCACAATGTCACTGACACTGAGGACTGCTGGCAACAACTGGACACTTCACAACATCAAATATATGTACAATAAGAGATGAAAGAGGGGCTTCAGGAAAACGATCCCAGTGTAGCGCACGCCCCATTTGTCAGCAGTGGTCCTTATTATGGGCATAGAATTAGTATGGCACATCTCTCCCGTTCAATCAAAAACGTTTGTGCTGCGGCTGCCTTTAAGGCTAGTGACCTGGTCACGTCCATGCGAGTAAATGGCCCTGGTGAATATGGACTTGTAAAAAGTGACTAAAAAGCACTTTCAGATTCTCTTGCATAAGAAAAAAAAGCACACATGCATGTAGTAAATGTTAATTTGCACTACACTGGTAACTTAAAAATACATTACACACAAAAAAAACAGTAGCCAAGCATGCAATAACACTAACTTACACTACCCTGGGAACTTGCGGAGAGGAATTTACAAGTTTTCTTTTTAAAAAGAAGCAAAGGAAACAGACAACAAAATAGTTATGTGGGAGACCTGGAAACTTCCAAATCAAAAAATGAGTAATGACTGCTGTTTGTGTAGAACTAAGGACTAATGCCTGTCACTGTTGTACAGTGACTTTAACATTGGAGTAAAAAAAAAAAAAAACATGGCATCAAAGAGTAAGGATGCTGAATAACATGCTTTCTGGTCAATCACTTTTACCTCACAGTCTGCATGACAGCCAACAAAATAAACCTGCCCCTGTCCACACGATGTTTAAGACAGTGAATGTAAAACAGCGAACACAAAACTGGACATAGTAAGGACATCAGAAAAGTACCAGCTCTCTGCACACCAAGTTTTGAGTTCAGTTAAGGTTGCAGCAACTGCCGCATGCGACTCGAGTCAGCAACAGAAGAAAAGAAAAGGAGGCTTGCTAAGTAAAAATACACAGATTGCAGTGAAAATAATGCAGGCATGCCTCTCAGTATCCTTCAGAGCTGTGTGCGACTGTCTCTTCATTTCGATGGGATTGTCTTTGCTGGTTGAGAGAGGGACATCGACGAGCCATCACGAGATGCACTCATGTTCTTGGCTCCTCTGTATGGAAAAACAAGATACCATGAAGAATCCATGAAGAATCAATTGGCCATATTTTGTGCCTGCCCGCAGTACAGTACACAGAGGGCATGCCTTCGCCACGAACTTGACTAACTGGACAACCAAGTGCTATCCGAAAAAAGAATTCTACAAGATCGAAAGGACCTACCGTTGCTATTGCGCTTTTTGCGATCTACCGGCCTGTGTGAACGACTTTAACTGGAATGCCTTTTGTGTGTGTGCCTCCATGTGTGCGTGTTTTTTTTTTTTCCAGTTTTTTTTTAGCGTTTTCCTCTCTGTCATCTTTCTAACCCCTATCCCCCATCCCCAGTGTAGGGTAGCAAACCGGAGACTCATATCTGGTTAAGCTCCCTGCCTTTCCTCTTCATTCTCTCTCTCTCTCTCACACCATATTCACTACAAAAACAACTTGTCTGCTTCAAAGCATCTTTATCTTTGTCAGCTTTAACAAGTGCAGTCGAAACTGCTGAGTAGTAGCTGTGTTGAGGCTGCGCCATTGTGGCGATCAACCTTTATTTAGGATTTATTTATACCTAACTTTAACAGGCAATAAGATATAAGGAGCCGATGTCAAAGTGTACTAGATGTCAGGTAGCACCTGTGATATGCATATTCAGCCCCGTGTATGATGCAATACTAAGGTCAACTAAGATTTTAAAAACTGCAGGTCAATACAAATACCAGACTCCAATGCTCACAATATGAATAACCATTCTTGAAAATGCTGTCCACGAAATGCACAGCCAAACAGTGTGCACCTCATCTAAGCAATGACGTTTCTTTAATGCTATGAATCTTAGAAAATTTCATTTGACCGTGATAAGCACTGTAAGCAAAGGAAACAATGTCAAGAAGCTGCATTATATTTGCATTTGTGGTGTATATCTTCCGTTACTTAAAGTGGTATTCTCAGCAGACAGCTTTCGGTGTATTATCTTAACACAGCATAACATCCATAGTGATGCACTACTGTAGCAGCAGGCATTCATTCGTGTGACCAAGCTTTGGCTGGCCATTCTGTCACGATTGGTCACAATTAAGCAATGTGAAAAAGTTGCTCACAAGAAGTTTCCACACCCAGATTTTCCTTTCAGTCCATCTTTTATTAGTGGTTCAGCCACCTATTTTGCATTGATAGTGACACCCTTGAACTGTGACAATGCAAGCATGGACATTGTAATTAACCTTTAATTTTTCCTTTATAAGGACAAGGTTGCATGAAAAATCAGTCCTTCTTGCTGTGCCGCACTCATAGGGCGATTAAAATAGCGAATTTTTCTGTTTAAACAACTACAAATATTAGGATTAAAAAAACACCTTCAAATAATGAATTGAATACTCAATACTTACAATTTCTCAACAAAGTGGAACCCAAAGTAGTGCGGGGTCTATTTAGCAACAAAAGGCCTATTTGCATTATTTGACATCTAATGGCAGTAACAACTGGATCTTAGCTAGACTGAGAATCTTGTAAATGAGAAGCAAGAGAAAGGTGACCGCATCTGGCGCATCATGACAATGACAGTAATGAAGCATGTAAACAATATGTTAGTATGCAATATGCATGTAGTAGTACAATGCTTGCTGAAGGAGCTAAGTGCATTACTAGAGCACCGCACACCAGTTTAATGCAAACCAAACATGGGGACATTCGCCGAATAGTAAATTGATTTGCAAAAATCGAGACAGCAAATTCATAGGAAACCTAAGGCGAGACATGCTTATTTAATAACTGGAAACTACTGTTCGCAACTGATCTCCTCCTTGCATTGCCCTGGAAGCTGGTTAATCTATGCAACACCCACAGGTATGATACAGAAAAATCATTCAAAATAGGCTCAACTTGTATCAGTTTTTCTTTACTATAGACTGAGAAAACTGTTGTTATGCCTTATTATTCGAACAGAATGAATATTTGACCATTTCAAACAGTGAATATTCTAATCGAATACAAATTTAATAGTAAAGACTATTCAATTCATATTTGAAATTTTTTATATGTTTGCAAACCCCTACACTAAATATATGGTGTACAGTACCTATATAGCTCACAAAGGTTTTAAGAGCGTAACTTATCAGCAGACACAACATCTTTAGTGTAAATAAGGCATCCACTCACAGGTATCGTGTCATGTCTTCAATATCAACGAGCATGGAGTCCTGCTCCATGTGAAGGTCATCTCTCTCCAGCAAAAACTTGACCAGATCTTCATTGTGGCCTGTGAACAATAAAAAACAAAAAAAGAGTAATTATTTGCATTTTTCTAGCATTACACTGATAATCTGATAAAAATAAAAAGAAGGGGGGGGGGGCAGCCGGTGTCATGCCAGCTGCCATCATAATACTGCTGGCATCGGCACAAGCATAGTGGACATGCAGCTCCATACAAAAAAGGCGCTTCTTTTGGAAATTAAAGGTGATGTGATATCCATTTATTGAAATACCTTTTTCTCCTATATGATATCAAATATTGCAGACAACAGTTTTCTCAAGGAAAACTAGATACTACAAGGTCACATAAATAGAAGCTTGTTAATAGAGGCTACTAGGGTATTTTGGAGAAAACGAACGACAGGGGTGCTCGAATTACACTTGCTAAGGCCTCAGAGCACTGGAGTGAGAAGGAATAGAAAACTCAAGAAAAGCATCAAATGTGTTTCCGGTGCAGCAAAACTAAGCGAAACTAAACTAAACAAACAGCAAAACTAAACTAGGCAAACTAAACTATACTAATTTCAAGCATGAACCAACTAGCCCAACGTCGCATTCACCTCAAGCAAGGCACATAGACTTCAACAAAATGAATGGGGCAGGGGCATTGGGGTTTGTATTTGAAACGTCTAATGTTGAAGGAGGAACACACAATATACACGGGGGAGTTAGACATATGATGTGATAATTTACAAGTACATTCATGTTGCAGATTAAACAAATGAAGATGAACGCACCTTGAAAAAATTTTATTATAGGGTTTTACATGGCCTAAAGCACGATAATGTTACGAAGCAGGCCATGGTGAGAGACTGGATTAATTTTGACCAGCTGGGGTTCTTAGCTAAATGTACACCTATATATATGCACACAAGCATTTTTGTGTTTTGCCCCCAACGAAATGCAGTGGCTGTGGCTGGGGAACAAACCCCTGACCTCGTGCTCAGGAGCACAGTACCATAGACATTGAGCCACCTTGCCAGGTGGACACAAATTGTAGCTCTGGCAACCATCATTATCAGGAATACTGATGGCTCTGCTAAAATCAGAGGCAACCAAAGAGGTCAGCTGCAATAAACTAAAATCCTGTTTTTGATAGCTCGACCTCGTTTATTCAAACTCCAAGAGGCCAGCAGATTGCTACAACAGAATCCAAAACTAGAGCGAGTTCATCTAATGCAAACTACTGTGTAAAGTGCAAATCAACAGATCATGACTGCAGTAAATGCACATAAAACTACATCAGGGGTGGCTTCAGAGCAATTTTTCTGGCTGTACAGCACTGCGACTTCATTCGGGAATAGAATCAGCCCAGTTAATGAAACTAGATATTTAGTCAAGGTATGAAAACAGGAAGCAGTGAAGCACATCGGTATGCAAGCTTCTTCAGTATGCCCAAACCACAATTCCCATGAGTTTGCCAAGTACGAAAGTGGCACCCCTGCTCAAATCCCAATAGTGTTGACAGCATGTAGCTTAATATGGGTGAAAACTAGCAGGTCAGCAATCTTAGTGAGATGCGGTGCATGGTGGTCTACACCAACGCAATCACTAAGAGTTATGCCATAGACTTACTCATTTGGCAATGATTACACAGCTGCCTAGTTCATATTCTCTGTCATTAGAATTAACTGAGTTTTTTTGCTAGTCACTACCATATAAAGAAACAGACAATGAAACTGGAGAGATAATAGAAAAATTAATTGTTATGCTTAATTGAACTGTAGAATAATTTATGGGTTTTAATGGCACAAGGGCATCTTTGGCCAAAGCGCACCAAGTCTATGGATATATTCAATGATTTATAATATAAATACAACAATCCGACCAGAATTATAAGCATGTTGAAGTGTGCTACATAAAGGGGCAAATATTTCCTAGTGACAAAGATATAAAACGCCTAGCTAAACAATGCTGCTAATGTTATATCAGATATTTCAACTGTGTGCAAGTTAGAGATTTCGGCTCCTCATGTTTTGCGATGGACTATGGCGGTTGGGCTTGTAGTATACATTGTTTAAAAAATGGGCATTGGCGAGGTATTTAAAAACTCTGCTGACTCTAAACATAGGGTCATAGGATAAAAATAATGCAAGGTGAGATGGTATATTATGTGTGTAAAGTTCTTGAAAATGCTGTACTCTTGCTTGGTGAAGTCTTGGACATTCAATTAAGATGTGCCAGACTGCAAGTTGTTCTCCACATTTTGCACATATGGGTGGCTGTGTGCCTGTTGATAGGTAAATGTGTGTTACGTATGTGTCTCCTATACATAGCCTGCACAGTGTGGTTTCTGTAGAAATAAGTAAAAGGAAAATGAAAGTGGACAAATACAACTTGATGCAAATTGGAGCCCCACATGTTAGCATTATACATGCAGTGCTTTTTCAACTAAGCTACCGCGGTGGTTATCCTGTCGTCCACTTTCTTGGGTATTTGTCTACGTGTACACGAAGGGTGGGTCTAAAAATTAATCTGCAGAAAACTAAAGTAATGTTTAACAGTCTCGGAAGAGAACAGCAGTTTACGATAGGTAGCGAGACACTGGAAGTGGTAAGGGAATACATCTACTTAGGAAAGGTAGTGACCGCAGATCCAGATCATGAGACTGAAATAATCAGAAGAATAAGAATGGGCTGGGGTGCGTTTGGCAGGCATTCTCAGATCATGAACAGCAGGTTGCCATTATCCCTCAAGAGAAAAGTATAAAGCAGCTGTGTCTTACCAGTACTCACATACGGGACAGAAACCTGGAGGCTTACGAAAAGGGTTCTACTTAAATTGAGGACGACGCAATGAGCTATGGAAAGAAGAATCATGGGTGTAACGTTAAGGGATAAGAAAAGAGAAGTTTGGGTGAGGGAACAAACGCAAGTCAATGCCATCTTAGTTGAAATCAAGAAAAAGAAATAGGCAGGACATGTAATGAGGAGTGAAGATAACCAACGGTCATTAAGGGTTACGGACTGGATTCCAAGGGAAGAGAAGCATAGCAAGAGGTGGCAGAAAGTTAGGTGGGCGGATGAGATTAAGATGTTTGCAGGGACAACATGGCCACAATTAGTACATGACCGGGGTAGTTGGAGAAGTATGGGAGAGGCCTTTGACCTACAGTGGGCGTAACCAGGCTGATGATGATGATGATGATGATGATGATGATACGATTAGACCTGGGAAAGTTGGCTAGTGCCGCTCACAGCCATGGCAGCGGATGTGGAACAACCTCGTAACCGCAGATGTCACATAGAGTATGAACTTAGGAGCTGGCAAGCTTTTCATTGCACAGAAATGTATGAGCACTTGCTAGCAGTCACCAGCTGATAACTGGCACACTGATAATTCTGATGTGATCAATTGGTAAGACTGCTTTGAGGCACTGCAGTTATCCCATAGACTTAATGTATAAGGGTGACCAAAATTTTGGACACCTTACACCGAGCCATTCAATAGTTCGGACAGCACTTGCACAACCCATTGCTAATTTGTCCACTGAGCTGAGCAGAAATACTAGTTTGATTTTGACAACATCGCCGGCATGGTCACCAGCTCTGTCCCCGACACCTCCTTGAAACCAAAACAAGTGAAGCCTGGCCGATCCATAGTCACACTACACGTCGAAATCGTCAGTCAAGCTAAGCCATTAAGTTGCAGAAACGGTAAAAGCTACATTTATGGTTTGTCATGCGAGTTCCGGGAGTCCAGCACTTGTTCATTAAGATGTTGAACGGTCCCAAGCAACTTCATTAAGCAGTTTTAAGTAGCGCCCAATGCCCCCTCTATGTCTGCGCCGATGAAGGCAGTGATTACATGAAGGAAGCATCGGATAATGACTGCTGCAAAGAAACCCGCGATCATTCAGGTATCACACAGCGGTCAACTTTTGTTGTGTTGTCAGGAGGTGGATATTCAGTGTATGCATTGACTTAATTTGGCCTATCTGTTGCAACAGCGTGGCAATGGTTGAGATACGGACGGACCAGATCACAGGCAAGTGTATGTGCATGCAGTGTATGCATTGACAAACTAGGGCAGTGTTCTAGGACGATATCCTTCGAAGATAGTGTCACTTTCACAAGATATTGCGTGACTAGTCCAGTAAACGCGATGATTCGGCAAGTTGGTATACTTTGCAAGTACAGAGTTTGAGTTGTCTGCTCTCTTCTTCCTGTTGTATATAGTATTTGCGTGACTAGTATTTGTGTCACATTGTGATAGGACAGCATGCTTATTGCTTTGCCAAGCATGCCATCGCTCAAAGCCACCGATGCACCTGACAATAGTAATGTGAAAGTGAAAGTATCTGGGATATTGTATACCCAATAGGTTATCATGCGAGTATACAGCAACTTTTTTTAGCCACATGCAAAATGAAGTCACTAATTTCCTGCTGAACACAACACTCCAGCAAACCGACTATCCAGACTTAAAAATGATCCCTGTCAAGTCCGAATAATTGGTTGACAGCTAAATTTCATCTTGTCAAAATGTCTGTAGAGACCTTTTAATTGGTTCAGGGTGTGATGGTATTAGCAACCAAAGCATAGAAGATACAGGCTTGCTTATGCGGCCATAGCTAAAGTTTAAAACTGGCCATTTGTATAGAAGACATAAGGCATACTCACTTTCAATTTGTGAGTGAAGGTCATTGACAATCACTTGCAGCTGTGCCACATTCATGTCATTCAACATCTGTCGGCTTAGCCGGTGACGACTGTCAGGAAAAGAAATGCCAACCTGGAATATAGAAATGTGCAAATTCAGATACAATTCGCGGGCATTAGTTGGAATTGGTTGCCGCAGGGCAGGGGTAATTGGAGATTGCAGGGGGAGACCTTCGTCCTGCAGTGGACATAAAACAGGCTGATGATGATGATGATAAAAGTCAGATACAACTCAGCTCCATGGGGCCTGCCAGGCACTGGTGCCAGTGTACACAGAAACACATGGCGCTAGTATGCAACAGAAGCAGTAAGGATGAACTTAGCCCCTGTGAAAGATTAAGCACACTGCCATTTTATAGAAGCAAGCCACTGCATATAAGCTTCTACGTGTCGAACTATGCAGTCTTCCAATTGTTAAACAAAGCAAAGTGAAGGAGAGTGTGTAGTTACAGCACCACATTTCTCAATCTGTATTATTTACCTTTCAATGGAGAAAATGATGCAATAAGAAAATTTAAGTTAAAGTAGCAGACAACTCCTTACTGGCAACATTTGTCATAGGCACCTATGTTTGCAACTACAAATGCGGCTGCCCACACTTTCAGGTGGTAACGCTGTACCCAAGGGTTTGGCACTTGTAGAGACAAGGACACACACAGCAGCACAGCTAGACACATTACCATTGACCTTGATAGGGACATATGGTTATGGTAGCGGTAGATATGTTGACACACATGACTGCATGTTGCATCAACACAACAGCGATATGCATTGATGCCATTGTCATAAACACGTTTCAGTCACACTCAGCGCTAGCATTTGGCTGTGACACCGACAAGTATTTGCTTGACTTTCGCATGCTGTCCTTGTAATTGTGGCTGCTAATGAACTTACTTTTCCTAAGCTTTTAATGCACAGTTTTGCCATGTTTAGTGCACGGAAGATATCACAATGGAAAAAAATGTATGAATGAATCAGAGGAAATGGATGCAAACACTGCGGCTGATGAATCTCAAGATTCTTGAGGAAAGACGAGGATGATCCAAATGCACCCCATTCAAAACATCACGCCTGTTTCAGTTATTTGGCAGGACATTTCCAGGAATCAAGGTACAAAAAGGCCACTGTGTTAAAAAACGAGTCACTAGTACAGTGCATACAATTGCACACAGGAACATGTGTTTGTTAAGAACTGATCTTATGCACATGCTTAGCTCCTACAACTTTACACTCTCTAATAGTAAGCACCTTAGTGGCAGCCATAATGAGAGAACCGGTCCTGATTTGTGCAGTTTTATCGGAGAACTCAGCATGGGGCCCCAACATTTATGATCCCTGGAGGACCAGGCATGAGGCAAGAATGTAAAATAATAACCGTGCCAGGCATTCTGCCCTACCTGTGCCACAAAAGCATAACAGGCTTTGCCAATGACATCAGATTGAAAGTCAGAGTACTAAGGAGGCAGTATAACACACTGCACAGGGGAGTGTAGAGAGCAAGGAGATTCCACTACATAGGTCTTGTTTCCATAAATATATGTAAATCTGTTTTGGAATAGAGGTTTTGACAAAGACTATACTGACTATAAGGCGTGTGCACATAAGCCAAAGGCTTATGCACAGCTATCTCCCACAAGTCTTCAATGCTATAGACTTCTTCATCAAGAGGAGAAGCAACATTCTTCTCTCTGGACTGTTGTGCGTCAGTACAAAGGCACATGTTGCAGCTTCTGCAGTGCTTTTGAGGAAGGTTCACACATGTTTACAACAGCCCAGAGATCATTATGGCGATGCCCAGGGAGCTCTCACTGGAAAGGTCTCTACATGCCATGCACAAGCCAAGAGATGTTATCACTGTAAAAAAAAAAAAAAAAAAAAAGAAGCAGATATGTCTATCATCTTTGTTACGAACCAAGATTTCAAGTCCACCATTAATGTTTAGTTCTTGTCATAATGTTTTATTGGTATCTGTATTTCGTATTTTTACTGTATTTTTTTCTACTCCTCTCTGTAAAGCCCTGAAAGCATGCAACTAAATAAATAAGTAAATGGAACTCCACAGAAGCACTCACAATGTCGGCAATGGGCGACTTCTTCTTCTGCTGTCGCTCCACTTCCATCTGCATGCGTGCCATCTCCTTGGCTTGCGCCAGCGCTGCTCTTGCTTCAGCCTGAAGCCGTGCCTGGCGGGTGGCAAAGTCCTCGCCCTTCCAGGTCTCTGAGGAGGATTCCTTCTTGGCCTCGCCGCTGCCATCAGCCTTCTTTTGACGCCAGCTCTTGCGCCGGTTGAAGAAGAAAGATGGCCGCTTGGGAGCTGCTTCCTCCTGTGAGCCCCGCCTGCCGGGAGGGCTGGTGCACTGGGCTGGCTTCGTGCTGGTCTGCAGCATGCATAATATTACTAGATGAAATGGCTGCACCAATGGTACAGTACAATCCACTAATTACATACATAATCAACTGCATAATGACCATCACATTTTTGAGCATTAATAAGATTTGCACTGCCTCATCTAACAACAACTGGTAGACATATGCATCATTATTGGGTTCGTGTGAACCTGGCTATGTTTTTTGTATATCAGTGCTTCTGAAACAGTGTGTGACGTCATTTTTTACACGAAGACACGGCAGTATTTGCAGATGAAAATGCTTTAGTCGAATTGCAGACACCAAGTTTGCACTTTAAATTGCAAGCGCCAAAGAAAATACTGACGTCTTTAAATGCATTGCATACGTCTTAACATACTTCTAACAAGGCTTGTGTTGTAAGATCATCTAAGTGTTAAACATATTAGAAGAAAGTGGTGGAATACCTGTGCACTAGTTAGCAATGCCAGTGTGTGGTCTTATAATTAGTTATTGTCTTTTGGTGCTTGTGAAAGCAATGATTCCTATCAGACAAGTTTCTGAGGTTACTGGGTGTTCTCCAAGGACAGTCGACTCCTGTTAATTCGACCTCACTTATTTGAACTTTTTGCTTAATTTGAATGCACTGAAATGTCCCAGCAAGAAACTGTGCATTGCTAGAGAAGAAAAACTTGTTTAGCTTGAACACGGAATTATGCCACTTGCATTAATTCGACCCTCACTGGTGTTCTTGACTGCAAGCAGCCATTACTGAAAATACTATAAAGACAGTGCTACTGCTTCTGTAGGCGAGAACCTGCTTAATTTTTATCCTTTAGTGGCTGACACTTCTACCCCTGAAGTCACCCATTCCCATTTGTTTTGTGCAGTGTCATGCCAAGGGTGCAAGGGCCCGAAGGCACGTGAATGGAGTTCTTGGGTGCTCTTCGTCGCATGCTGGTTAAGTCGTGCTTAAAGACCAAAAATCAAAAATGCATTAGACTACTTCAAGCAATAAAAATTACTTGAATTGGTTTATTTCGTGACCATTTGTTAATTCAACCTTTCGGATATTTTTACAAAATTTCGCAGTCCTGCAAGAGTCGAATTAATGGGAGTCAAATGTGCATTGCATGCGACATAGTGGATTTTGTTCTCACACTTGAAACAATTTTCAGAGTTCAGCTGTGGAATTCACATTGGCAGTCACTGCAAAACTTGTTGAAAAATTTGATTTTCATTATGTTCTGGTGCTGCCTGTCTTTAATGAATTTTCAGCTGATAGAATTAATTTGTGCCTGAAAGGGTTAGGTACCATCAACTTAAGGAAGCAGTTTTTCAGGGAAAAATGTAGGCAGTGAGTTAAATTGTTGCCTCAGGTAAGACTCATCCAAATCAAGTACATAACAACATATAAAAGCTATTTGGCCACAGACCTGCAGCAGAGAGACGTCAGAGCTTGCATTCAGAAGTCCATTAGGGAGCCCGACAGAAGAAGTGTTGGCATTCCCTTGCTGACTTGTGGCCTGTTGAGTGCTGCTGTCTTCCTGGGACTGTGCGGTGGCCCCAGCTAGCTCTAAGGAGTCCAGTTCGGCAGCAGTTTCGTTCATGAAGCAGATCTGCAGGTTCTTGCTTTCTTGTAGCCTTACAGCAAGACTTGGTTTGCGATTGGCGCGCTCAATACCAAAGGACTCCTCCACATCTGTGTCCATGGCCAACTTCTGTCGAATCGCCTCACGGTCATTGCGTCGCTGAGAAAAAGAGAGATGGTGCAGGCACTTGAGCCGACAGTAGGAAACATACGGAAGAAATGAGCATCACATGAAACAATCAGGAAAAAGCTTGGCAAAGCGAATGCAATGACACATCTCAAGCTGCATTCTGTAAATTGATTCAGATGAAATCAAAAGAAGAAACAGGACTCCCTACAGTTGTTTAATTAAAACAGATGACAGCACTCTCATCTTCAACACACTACAACCAGGGCCGGAGCCAGGACAACATCATGGGGACTCCCTCAACAAAACAAATAAAGAACAAGAGATAGGACGTCTTCACTGCATGTTCAATTTTGTCAGCACAGAAGTGCGGCATGTCTGGGGGTGAAGTCAGAATCCCAAGGCATATGCCGGCAACCACAACACCCTTTTCACACTGACAGTAAACCTTGAGACTCAAGCGCGTCCCTGAATGATCCAACACAAGCAGTTTTCTGTGGGTCAAATGTTTGAGAAGCATTACTATAGAAAGTCCTCCCATTGCACTTCAGCAGTGTTCACCACTGTATGACAAGGTGCACATACTGTGCATGTGCACTTTGATGAACACACCGCGTGTTCCTTTTTTCTTGTGTGTACAATGCTCAGCGATTCAAATGCGATAATCTGGCTGCGTGGCGGTATGTGCCGACCACCAATAAAAAGTTCATTCCTCCAAAGCTGTCATTGGCTGCGTTATCCCTTTCATGAGTTAAAGCATTTCATCTGCTAAATTCATGCTCACAAGTTGGTATGAACAGTCGCCCAATTCAAGGACGCTATTTTTGTTGGCCTCACAGGCGTAGATCATAGATGGAATAGCGCCTGTGTTGTGTAGTTTGTGCGTCCATGCCTTTTTCCTCGTCCCATTATCATTTTATTTTTCCAATGTCCAGGCTGTCTAGGCTTAACAAAATGAGCCATATACAAAGGTGTATTGAGCAACTGTGCCCTCGCAGTTGTGCGTCAGCATAATTATATAAAATAATTATTTCTAAACTACACACAGCAGATGTAAATAGCTAATCAAAGTTGTGCAGACACCACTAATGAATCACGAAACGACCGCAAATATCTAGCACTTGTAGTAGAGAGAAATCATGTGCCACGGAAGTGCACACATGACAAATAGGCATTAACAAATGCAAAAAAAAAAACAGTTGTGGGGGGAGAGAGCTTATTTCCGCCAACTAGCCAAGGTATCTGCCCTGTTGCTATATGACCATTGCTGATCGATGTTTTGCACCTGCTCTGTTTATTTGGACTTCCCCACGGCACTGCCACATTCTCCATAGACACTGGCGGATACAGAAAGGGAAAGGGGGTCCTGAACCCTGCCTGAGGTATGCTCATGTACTTCAGAACCAACAAAGTTCAACATCTTTCTTTTTTTCTATGTCTTGTTTTGACTGCTCAAATATTCAGAGAATGTGCATCTCGGTGCAGGAGTGCATGGTGCAATACATATGCTAAACCACAATTTGGCACAGCATTTAGCAGCGTTTCCCTCATGGCACAGTTTGGCACACCATTTCCATCACTGCAACACCTTCTTCCCTCTCATATCCTAGGTCCGCCATGTGCCAAGGAATGTATGAGATGTCTCTTAATTATTTGACTTCCTGTCATAACCCTAATGTGCTGCTACATTTATGTCTGTACACATAGTCATGATAATACGGCAGAAGATACTGCATTGATTATGAATGCTTTGATTCTTTTTCACCTGACATCGTGCTGCATAAGGCGCCACATTGCCAAGTGGCAATAGAATATAGATAAGCTGAAACGAATCTACGTGGCAAAGTTGATAGTACTGATTGGCACACAGTTAATAAAATTCTGTCGAGTATAATGGTGCCACCTACAGCAGCAGTGGAGCTGAGAAAGATGACTTCCAGGTGGACTCCTATATACAACTACATGATGGTAGAAGTGGCTGACTCTCATAAAATAAGGAACCCATGTCCTTTGGCCTAGGCTCCTGTTATGATTGACAGTTGCTAAATTCATGTCAATAGCTCTAGTTTTGCATTAAATAATAGTATAGTAATGCAAACATAATTTGCTCAAAGTTAATTGCATTCAATCTTTATTTGAAACATTTTTTATCGCTGTATACTACACAACAGTGTTGAACTGCATACCTACTGTAGCAATATTCTCTGCTGTAAAGTTACTAAGCATGCGGTTGCAGAGCAAGGCAGTACTGCAGGTACAGACAAGACATGAAGTCATGAACACTACCGAATGGCAGTGAGAAACGCTAGAAGTGATTGTGTGTTTCTTTGGACTGTGGTGAATCATTAATTATATTAACTCTTCATTTGATGGGGAAAAATGCAGCTCGATAACTTTGATATTAAACTCAGAGCAATAAGCGCATTTTTCAGTACACATGTAAAAGGAACCCACATTTTACTCGCGGTTAGTTGCTCAAAAAAAATTAAATGAATAAAAGACAAAAATGAAGGAAAAGACAAGAAGCTCTTGCATTTAGCACCTACTCATTACAGCCTGCCTCAGATGCGCAAGTAAAGCTTCCTCCATAACGAATAATTTCCTGTTACCTCGACGGAGTCGGCATCGCCGAGTAGCTGCACGATGTTGTCGAAGAAATTCCAGTCGTCTTCGTACCGAACTTTGCTCTCTTCCGTCCGAGCCGGCTCTTGCCACTCTTCTTCCGAAGAGTCATCTTCGTCGGAATAAGCACAGCTGGAGGAAGGATCCACCTCGTGAGTTCTCGAACTTAAGCCAACGCCGCCGAAGTCCTGCTGGCGTATCACGTCGTATCGCATGCTCGCCGGCAAAAAGGACCTACCGGATTCGATTTTGTTCCAAACGCCGCCAAAAACGCTCTTCATCGCTTGTCTTTTCGCTGGACGGTATAAGTACAACAGCGAAAATACAACAGGTGACCAAGCAAGAAGCGAAACTTGGATCTCGACCAGACGCACGATGTACACGATCAAAAGGCGGAGGAGCAGTGTCGAAACACGACGCCAGCGGGATGCGTGGGATCAGGTATTCGCACGAAGTCTCGCCGCGCCTGCTCGCCAGACACCTCGATGCATTTCTTCCTGTGAGCTGCAGCGGGTGAGTTTGAAGATAGGAGTCGAGAAGCGAATCACGGAAACACAGAGATCGAAGCCGTGGTGGTGGGTCAAAAGGTCACAGTTTTTGACAAGTGGGCGTCAACTTGTCGAGGTCATTCTACTCGGGCGTTTCTCTTGATGGCATGTCTCGGTAGCCCGACGACGCATCGTACTGACATACGATACAGTCGGTAAAATCGAGATTACTTCACAAACAGTGGGCTCGCATAAAACGATAGGTTACGTAGTTCACGTGCGGCTGCGGTATCTGCTACGAACACGCTGCAAGCAGGGTGTAGGGAAAGTTATTTGAGTTATCCGCGAACAAAAGAAACCTGCAAAAACGGTTCCGCGCATGAGCGGAAGCCTTGGAAGCCATGACACATCTCCCGCCATCTATGGATAACCTGCAAAGATGAAAAGGGGCGCGAGTGCCGCGAAATTTGAATGACGCGTTATATCCGCAGATTCTGTCACCCACTATTATATTATATTACTATCGATACACTACAAGGGCGACACAAAGCATAATCTTTCTTTAAGTACCAACAATGCAATGTTTCGTATTTAAATATACTAGTACGGTACCACGACAGCGATGTCATTTGTCCCACCAAGCATCAGCCTTATAACTTATATACATACTTATATATATATATATATATATATATATATATATATATATATATATATATATATATATATATAAGCATCAGCCATACATATCTCATGGCTTTAGGAGCGGTCTTCGACGGGCATCTAAGAAGGATTGAAGCATGAAGACAAGAACGTGGTCTTAACAGACGCAAACTAAAATTAATTGGAAGGAAATGGAAGGCAGAAGGGACGAGTGGTGCTAGGTTTGTGCGCGACTGTCACGTCGGGGCATGCGACAACATAACAATCATAATACGTGTTTGTTTTGTCGTAGGAATTAAAGTGCCGACCACAAAGGCAATTTTATAACAGCACTGCAACGGAAACAAAGCTTAACAAGGTGCAACATTTCTTTTTGTTCTTTTCAGCTATGCCATATCAGGCAAATGCCGCAGAATGAATATATTTTCTTTAGTATATAGCCTATAAATGAAAGAGTAACAGTTCCACTGCGACACCGTTATTATGCAAATGTCGTATTATTTAAAGGTGACATTCGCCATTGCCCACTACATTCTGCCTAAATCTGATATTCGATCTAGTACTTATTATAGTTGCCATATTTTACTTCGGAAAACAACGTTTCCGTGATATCAGCGATATGACACTAGCTCCATTCTAGATATCTATTTTCATTACTTCTCTTCATATAGTTGTCCTCCGCCGTGCTGATTCATTGTCGAGAGGGATAGTTTCGGAAGGCAAATTATAAAGCTGGGAGAGGGAGGGGGAGGGGATGGGGGCAGAAAGTTTGTACGAATTGTGTTCCAAACTGCATGCATTATGCAGTATCTCTTGTTTGTTTTCACTCAATGTGGCCTGATGGGACATCTGCGCTGGATGTACTTATTTTCTAAAACAAGAAAAACAAAGTGATGAGAACCATTCAACGAAACCGCTTTAGCTGCGCAGATCACGCACAGTCCACTCACCTCCTCGAGTTCTTCCCCACCTTCTTCGTCAGATGAGTGACACTCAACGTCAGCGAAGCAGATCTGGTACATGGAGGACACATACGCGACATCACTCAGAAGCCCGCGCAGTTCCTCCGGGGCTCTCTTGGGTCTAGAAGGCGAATCCTTCCCTCGCGACTCCTGCTGGCAGCTTTCCACTGAGATCAAGGGCACGGGGTCCTGGGAAGTCATCGTCGCTGCCTCCGTCCGCGGCCCGAATCCCATGGCGAGCGAATATGTATGGTGGGGCCGCTTTGCCAACGCGGACACAGAACTCGAGTAGACGGAACGCTTTCCCTTATCGCTGTCGGCAGACGCCGGCGCGCTGCGACAGCGTCGTCGAGCGAGAAACGGGCATGTGTCACACGGGTGATAGATGCACGTCCTCGTCAACAGACGGCTCGCCCCGCTGTGGCGACAGTTTACGCAGGTATCGACATCCTGGCGAGTCAGCCTCTCAGGAAGGCACGGCCGCCGAGACGGGCACACTGCCGAGGAGTTACAATGTCAGGCACTTTCTCTGTTGACACTTCCAATTACTTTTGACTGGCGGACGAGGGTTATCTTGTCAAACATGCCGTGATTAACGAAGTACTGCAAAACACAACGCAGTCCGGAACAATCGCATGATTTCAGCATGCATGTTATTATCCTCTTGTACAGGCGGCGAGCATCTCACTCGGACCGAGAAGAGGAACATTGTACTTATAGCGTGAAGGTGTCTCTTGGCACAAACAGCACATGAACTCGCGGGCGATGGACAACAAGCGTCCGCTTAGAAGTCACCATTCTTCGTTGCCGCGATAATTTTACGAGTCTTCATTTCCTTACAGCCTCTGGTCGCTCACTCTGTGCAAGAGTCCGGCTTCTATGTACAAGGGTAGCTCCCTGGGTGAGCTAGACGTCGCAGTGTGCCTACGCCTCCGCAAGCACCGAAGATAATGTCACTCTGAAGAATCTGGATCGAAGCCCCGCGCGCAAGAAACGGCAAGTCTGCCGGAAATTGGGCGCCCCGGTGTAGCCTTCCGCCCGAAGCACATACGCCGGCCTTCACCACGCCTCCACACGCGCGGCGTCACATCCGCCCTCCTCCGTGCAAACACTGCCACTACAGCTTCCACAACCGAGCCTGGAACAAGGCCCGACCGGCGGAACGAAACGACTTGGCACACACAAACCACCACTCGCGCTGCAGACAAGTGAACGGAGCAGCGCAGGCTGCGGGAATCGCGCGCACCCGCAGCCAAGTTTTTCGACGACGGGCTTGACTGATCAGCGGCAGACGTTGAAGCACGGCGAGCTCGCCGTCGTGCAGCCCTGGAAGGAAACCCTGCGCGGACGTGAATCACGTGGAGGAAGGCGCTGCCCGAGTTCGGAGAGGGAAGGCTGCTGGCTGTGCGCGCTGAAAGTTACCAGCGATTGCAAATGCTCCACTCCTCTCGCTCAGCGCTCGGCTCGGGGGTCTCACCCCCGCATCCCCCCAAGCACATATCTCTCTCCTCTCCTAAGCCCGCGCGCTGCAGCAGCAGCAGCAGCAGCAGCAGCAGGCAACACAGCCTTGGCTTCTCTCCAAGAATGCCAAACACAAAACCGCGGACTCTTCAATTGGACGACGACGCGCCCGCCTGATGAAAGAACGCGCTCGGAATGGAACGACGTCGCGCTCGGAAGGACCGCTACATAGAAGCTCTCCGACCCTCGCGCTCGGTGCTTCAAGCCTAGAAATTCGAGCCATCGCCCACTGTTTCCTTTATTCTTCTTTTTCTTTTTTCCCCCAGCAGTAAAGTGGAGGAGGTGGCAGGTCGAAGCGTCACGACGAAGCACGTGGTACGGGCACGTGTGGAAAGACGACACATCCTCGTCGTGTCTGCAAAAAACGAACTGTCAAGGCCACTGCTGCATGAGGTGGCCCCTGTGCCACGCCGACAGCAACAAACACGTCTCCAGATGTCCCCTGGTTTAGGCTCGGCTGGCTTTGGTTAGTATATCCATCGCGGATGCTCGCGACGGTGATTAGGGAGCAGTGCCGGCGCTTTTGTGACTTCCAGCGTGCAGTATTAGACTGGAGAGGACGCGAGAGTGGGAAGATTAGCCGCAAAAGCCATGCGTATCTGCTCAGAGATTCTTCGCACGTTCCAATTTAAGTCGGTAGCGATGATCTCTAGAATCGAAAGGGGTATCTATATTGAGAAAAAAGGACGACTGATCGCATGCAACAGTATAAACTTCACTCATGAACAATACGCTGTTCGGATTTATCCGTACAACTTGCAACATTGTGATGACCTCAAATAAGAACGTTATTATTGTTTTTTTTTGAAGCGCACTTTTCGTAACTTCGAGTAGTAGCATACATACAGCTTTTGTAATCATCATTATCATGTTCACTGAAGGATGACGGCCGATCCCAGTGATCTCCAGTCACCCTTGTGTTGAGTAACCCTACTACAATCTATGCCTGCGAATTTCCTAGTCTCATCGCATCACCTAACCCTTTGCCGCCATTGACGGCGTTTCACTTCCCTTAGTAGCCATTGTGCAGATCTAATAGATAACGGGTTTTCTCCTCCATCACGGATGAGAGAGAGAGAGAAAAAGAGAGAGAGAAGTGGTTCTTTATGAAGAAGGGAAAGGTTGGTACTGTCTCTTGCAGCCCTTAAGGGAGCACGGCTCAGCGCCAGTCGCGCCAGTCCCGCCTTACTACTTCCTCTTAATCTCAACCGGCTGTCAACAGCCCATGTCTTCTTTCTTTCCTAAAGTGTTATATTAACGGTACCCTATCATTTTCCGTTTTATCGGTCGCTGCGTGGCCTTGCGCTTCTTCTCAAGTCTCGTTCTTATTCCTACACCAAGTTTCAGCCCCATATATATTAGTATTGGTAGAGAGAGAGAGTGGGAGAGAATAAACGTTTTCCAAAATGAAATCCACCAATAATTGTGGCTCGAAAACCCATCGGACAGCGATCCACTCTTCCCAGGAATTTGGTTGGAGGGCTGAGGGTATCTTGTTTATATATTGTCTGTTTATGTGTTGTGCGGCTGGGCATTGCCGAAGGGCGTGTTTGTTGTTGGGCTGTGCTCCACATTTGGAGCACTTGGGTTGCACCTTGTAATGCATGAAAATAGTGTTTGTAGTTTTCTGTTAGAAGTGTACCGGTTTGTGCTTTCCTTATGATTGCTTCTTGGCGTCTGGTTAGTGTTCTGGACTAGTAATGGCAGAATACACCGACTATTAAAATTTCATTTCAAGCTTTACCATATAAGCTATAGTGTTACGCCAATCCTCTATGTACTTTTGATGTTATCACGGATAGCATAGAATAATGTATAGCGAAAATCTATGTACACATAAAAATGCGCGCTTGTATATTTAATAACTTGTATAGTCGGTCATATATGTGATCTCCCCACCAATTAAGAGTACTGACGTCGACACAGTTATGTTTGCACGTGCAACCGAGATACTCCTCCACTTCCATTTTTTATGAGGGCGTCCCTTATGAGTGAAAAAAAAGAAAGCTTAATATATCGGGGAGCGCTCGCACTACCAAGACATGGCGTGCTGTTGAACTAACAACATAGAGTGTATATGTCTGACCGTAACTCATCATCGTGCACTTAAACAAAACGTGCACATGTAAACGAAGAACCAGCCTGCTGTAAGCTCTCTCACGTTATATTAAGTGCAGCAATTCTTTCAACGCAGTTATATCCAAGGCACTCGAGTAAAGAAAACCGTGTGCGAGCTTGTGAGGGGCCGAGCGAACGCAACGGCTCCCAGATGTTTACTATCCCGAAACATTAACCGCGCCCGCAAGCATGGGAAAGGCACCCGAAGACAAATGGATGCAGTTGGTATACCATGACAGTAACTGCAGTAAGGTGGTTCCACGAAACTATCGTGTACACGTGCGCGCTCTGTTCAAGTGCGTGATGACGAGTTACCGCGAGATATATGTATGCACTATATGTGGTTAGTTCAACGATACGCGCAGCACCGTTTGCGAAAGGGCCTCGGTTTATAACCAGGTGCGTTGCGAAACTTCCTTTTAAACACGTAAATGATCAGAGGAAACGTGTGGTATCTGACGCCTGAATAATGTGTCTGCAAAAAAATTTGTTGAGTAAATGCATAGGAGGAGCAGAAGTAGTACGTTTCCCTTTTCCGGCGATTTCGAGTAAATTGCCTTCTGAAATAGGATGTCCACGGCAACAGTTGAATACCGCAGAGAGAGAAAGAGAGAGAGAGAGACTATTTAATGAAAGCTGGAAATCTTTGCCTGACGGAACGCCTAGCATGCTCCTGCGATTATAAATGAAATGCGATAATGAATAAAATGACACACACAGGCCACATTACAGACACATAACAAACCCAAAACACGCAACGTACAGGATCAAAGTATTTCCCTGAGACCAGAGTCTCACAAAATAGTTAAAAGGCGGCTTCGGCGCGAGAAACAGGAGGCACTAGTTCACGATTCAAGTCCATGTTCTATAGCTCAAGCTATGATGCACTTGTATTTCAGCGGAACAACTTTATTTTCTGACATTTAAATACTCCATCCTCCCCGCATTTTTTAAAATGTCCATATCGAACGAAGTTGGGGAGAACGCTTGGATTACCAGAAAATTAAATATTAGTATGAAGTACGAAGAAATAATAAAAAATATTATAATTTTCTGACACAACTCCAAATTGAAAAGTTTAGAGTAATTTATAATTGTAATGTGCAAAAATAAACTATGGTGGAGTAGAAAAATTTGTTGTCTTAGTATCCCATTATACATGTCACTCCCTAATATGCTTTTACTTGTCATCGAGTTTTTCGGGCATGCCGCTTGAGATGGCGCTCCCAATGCTGCTGGTATGCTGTAGCAAACTGTGCTCAACCGAACCTGTTAGCAGTGTTACACATTTCTTTTAATGCCCCATTTAGAGACAATAGAGTAGCGACAAGCCTTTTATGTTGGAGTGATTGCTCGTCTCCTTCCGAGATTTCTCGTATATGTAGATTACAGAATTCTTCTAAGTTTCACAGAATTAACGTAGCCATTGCAACCCGTATTTGAGACTGCAGTTAAACATTTCGATTTTGTCTAGTGTGCAGTTAGCAGGAGTTGCAATATTTGTTTTGTTACAGAGTTACGAAAATGTAAACATACCGCGTCATTTCTTTTTTGCTTGGTTTATGTCGGGATTTTGGGAATTTTTTTCTTCAATCTTATCAAACACGCGAGGGCCCAAATCAGAAATCTGTGCTGCTCGAACTTTACATTTTTCTTTGACGTGTTAAGAATTTAATTTAGCAGTGGGTCTAGCGGTTGTCTACATAGAGAATTGCTGTTTTCCCCTGTATATGAATGAGCAAATTGGAGCTGGGCAGTTAAAACTTTCTCTTCACCAGAACACAATCATGTTGTAGGTAATTTCATTATCAAAAGGAATTTCCATTTCGAAGCTCTTGGCTATTCAGAAGAAACATTTTGGACTGTTAATTGTGTGTGGCACAAATCCAAGAGCGTCTGTACTGAAAAAGCGTCTGTATTTATAGCTGTTTGAAAGCTGACCATAGACAGCACTACGGGTATAGTCACGCTGCCTAATCATTGCATTAGGAACCGTGGAACACATTTTGTTTGAATGTTCAGGTTACAGAAACGAAAGGGCATGCTATCTCATTAGAATGGGATGTGCTTCCCAGAACTCATTAGATCTAGGAATAATATAGAATAGAATTTATTGGCAAGAAAGACAGAGAGGTCGACCTTAGCTAGTGCGCTCTAGTCTGCTACTCTGCACTGGGGCAGAGGCAAGGGAGTGAAAGCACTGGTATGGGTGATGGTGATAAGAGAAGCGGTGAGTGCTTATGTATATGAGACCTTGATCTAGGAAGAATAATATACTGAAGGAGCATAACTGAAGGTGAATACTGAAGGAGCCTTCTCCTTAAAGCTTTAAATTTTCTTATTTCATTCCTTCAAGACACTGGCTTAATTGACAACCTCCCGCCTGTTTACATCCAATATCATCACGATTATCTCGCCTGTACACGCCATGATCATATATTGCCTTGCGTTTTCTTTTTATTTCTATTTTCTCGCTCCCTTCTTTCTATGGCCTTTCTGTCCCCGATCCCCTTACCTATTAGGAGTAGCATGTAGGTACTTACAGTTATACACGCCTGAACAATTATCTGTATTCACTTGAAGAGCGTTCTGTCTGTCTCATCACTGAAAGCCAGAAACGAGACTAAAGGCGATGGAGGACTGCTTAAATTCGCTGCCCAAAGAAAAGATCTGCCCCTCAAATAGACCTTTCCGTTGGAGGGGGAGAGCACCTCTCTGGATTGTTGCGCGTGACTACAAAATGCGCTCGCTGCTGCTTCTGCAAAGCTTTTTGAGCAGGAGGGCAACCCGGGTTCACAACAGCCCAGAGGGCAAATGTCTCTAGGTGCCAGCGCTACCATATTCTCAGTGGTATACCATTTCTACAGCACATGTTCTTTACAGATGAATACCAAATGCGGCTGCAATGCTACCTTTTCAATGAGAAATCAAGAATAAGAGAGAGGCTCGCACGAAGATGGAGGCTTGAAGTAATTAACAGCAATAGAATAAGGAAGAGGAAACTAAAGCTTTGCTTTACTACCGACGTCCCAAGAGACTTATGTATACCACCACTGTGTGACAATGAGTTACGATTATTATAGTATAGGCGGGCTGTTGTGGCTGCCTCATTGTCGCTCCCACTCATTCATGACCTCCACGGAGCAATGGGAACGGGCGCTTCCTTTCGTCTAATGCCGTATGAAGCGTATGAACACCAAATAAACCTACAATCACCAAGCGAGCAGAATCCTCGGAGGTACGCAGTCGTTGCGATATAAAGGGACTCACGGTCGCACAACGTCTGTCTAAGGGTTGAATGCTGCCGCATCATATCGGCCCATGGGACGGCCGGACAGAGCAGACGGGGACAAAGCAACGACGCCTCGCTGAGTCCATAAGCGGGTCCGGCCTCAAGGCCCGTTCGGACACGGGAAGCGTTTTTGTGCTCCCATGCACGGCACACTGCCGAAAACCACGGCGCGTGCGGCGATAGTGTCCCGAGAGGCTCGCACGACCGATAAGATAGACGGCTGCGGCAGCGTGTCTGTACAACTGTTTGCGGACGACGCTCGGAGAGGCTCCTAATGACCGATAGAAGGGCATAAAAATATCACGGACCCGCAGGGGAAAGCCAGGGGAGAATAGATGCCGCAGTAACGACAACAAAAGAAAGCCTCGTCGTCGCAGATTTCCCGCCAAGGCTCTTTGCAGCCGTCGCCGATGTTTGTCTTCGGACACCGCGTGGACGCCAACATGACGGGAAGGAGCTTTCGGATGGCGTTAGGGCGCGGCGAATAGAAGGACGGACATGGAAAACTGTCCGGCGAGCGTGTGTTTGGCGACCCCTCCCGTATGTTTTATGCGTCCGAGGCCATGAATGATGAAAATACGGCACCTAACTGTGTGTCTGACCGTGTGTCGCGTGACTAGTTTTGTGCGCACCTGCCGAAGTTCTCTCATCACGATTTTTTTTCCTTTGCCTGTGCCATTAAGGCCATCGGCCATATCATGCTGATTCGTCAGTCTGGCTCGTCAGATCGCTGAGACTTACTGGCCTCGGTCAATGCTTCGAAGACGGAACGCCATAAGCCTGATAGATATTTGAGGCGTATATAGCCTCAAGCCAGACAGTTACGGTGTCTGCAGCAAAAGAAACAGTTTCCTTGCCCTCCCCCCCTCCCCGCCACAACTTTATTAAACATTATTTATTTTTCTACAGTTATGTTCTCTACAGTGTACGCTATGTTACAGCCATGAGTCGTTTGATGTGCAGAAATCTCCTTTGCAGAGTACAGTGTACGAAGGATTGGCAGACGTCCCTGCTTTGAAATAGCCTCTCTCACTCTCTTGATTTAAGATTCATACTCAATACAATTCGCAATCGTATCATTTTTGCTATCGCACGCATTTATGAGCAAAAATAAGAAACACAACTTCAAGTAAACGTTTCCTCTGACTTCTCACTATTTTATAAAATCTTTTTCCGAACAGGACTTCTAACTCGTCCTCCTGCACCCGGAAGTAAAATGCGGATGTTGACGCTTCTTATCACGGTTTACTGCATTGGAATGACAAACAACCCTTACAAAAATCGGTTTGACCTTTCAGTCACTCATGAGTCACCTATCAGTCACCCCTGTCACCTATCTGTAGACTCGACCTTTCTGTAGACTAAGTCCGCAGAATGTCTGCAGACACCGTGCGGACTGCAAGTAGACTTGTCTGTAATATGCGTGCCCAGTGAGTGTGTGTGTAAATATGTATATGTATCTATATATACATACATATTCTGAACCATGACATATTTTATAATTACGGTTGAATAGTTTTGACTTTTCAGTCACCCATGAGTCACCCACCAGTCACCTCCACGTAGACCTAGTCTGCAGAATGTCTGCAGACACCGTGCGGACTGCAAGTAGACTTGTCTGTAATATGCGTGCCCAGCGAGTGTGTGTGTGTGTGTAGATGTATATCTATATATAAACGCATATATATACATATTCTGAACCATGACACAATTTATAATTACGGTTCAATAGGTCTGACCTTTCAGTCACCCATGAGTCACCCACCAGTCACCTCCACGTAGACCCAGTCTGCAGAATGTCTGCAGACACCGTGCGGACTGCAAGTAGACTTGTCTGTAATATGCGTGCCCAGCGAGTGTGTGTGTGTGTGTGTAGATGTATATCTATATATAAACGCATATATATACATATTCTGAACCATGACACATTTTATAATTACGGTTCAATAGGTCTGACCTTTCAGTCACCCATGAGTCACCCACCAGTCACCTCCATGTAGAGCTAGTCTACAGATTGTCTGCATATTGTCTGCAGACACTGTGTGGACGGCAAGTAGGTAGACTTTTATGTAATATGCATGCCATATATATATATATATATATATATATATATATATATATATATATATATATATATATATATATTCTACATGACACATTTTATAACAGTTAAATCGGCTTCACCTTTCAGCCACCCACGAATCACACACGCACACAAGCACACACACAAACGCACACACACACGTGTGCGCATCCTGAACCATGACACATTTTATCATTGCGCTCTGTTTTGCCATTTTAACATTTTGAAAACTTTGTCACTGATTGCTACAAGAACAGTCTGATAATGGCAGTTATATAAATCAATTATTTAATACTAATTGAAATAAGGTAATTGTTACATAACGTACATTAAATGCAGCAGTTATACTATGGCTCGAACCGCAGCCTGAATTTAAGGACCTATCTACCGCGCGACGCCGACACCATCCATCCGACCACCGACTGCGTGGTTGCTTTCGGCGCCGGCCCCCAGGAGGCGCTGGCCGCGAGCACCGGTAAAATTGCGGGTGAGATTATTTTCCCGTCTTCACCTGGTCACCGACATGTCACGGCGTGCACGCGTGCACGCCATGTGCACGCCGCATTGACGGCGACCGATGAGGTAGTGTACATGCCGTGCCGAGAGGAATTGTGGCGATTTTTGTGTGTATTTTAATGATCCAAAACCCCTGTGACTGCATAACGTAGCTCTCAGTGTTTTTCGTGTGGTGTGCCGATGCCAATTATCGTAGTTATGACCCGGTCGCGCTTTCTTTGTTACCGGCTCATGAAAAGCCGATGGTACTCTCGCTGCGCTCGCATTCCATCACAGTGCGCGGAAGAATTTTTTGGACGTTGTGCTATCACGTGCTGTAGTTCATCTGCAATTCTACGCTGTTGACGCCGGAGGCACCGTGCACAGACTGTCCTTCCTGCGGTACCTGTGCGATGCGGCAGCAGCTGTCACGGAGACTCGTTTACCGAGCACGCCTAGAAAGGTAAGTCCGGCGCGTACGCGCATTCTTGTGGTGCGTGAAGTGTGCATTTCTGTACGGATAACAAGATGATTAGTAACGTGACAAAAATGATCGTGCTTTTCGAATGTTCGTTCTTGTCGCAGGGCGCATTTAGCGAACAGTTTGATGAAAATTGCCCTAAAACGTGATGTTGCCAAAATCTATCGATTATTTGCTTTCTGCTGTGAAGTTTCCTTGCGCCGGGGACTGTTTGATTTGAATAGGCGCAAAAATTCAAGCAGGGAAAGTTACTATTTCTGTACGTAATTTTTCAGCGAGAAATCGCATAGCCATTTCTAGAGGTACGTCGATTTGTCGTCTTCACAGCTAACGGCTGCGCGAGATGGCACCCGATTGCTGTGTACGACGCATGGCCAGATTTTAGCTTGTATGCAAGTTCTTTTATTTATATAGTGTCTTGCAGACAGCCTGTATTTCTTGCGTTGGGTGTCATGTGTTTTCGTGTATTTGTAAATGGTTCCGAGATTTCAACAACAGTATCTATCTTTAATGGAAAAAATTGTTTTCTCACCTGAAAAAGAGGGAGTCTGTTCTTTTTCAATGCATCGTCCTTTGGGGCAGGGCTTTGTTGCACCGCATAAATAAATTAGGTTTTCGAACGCTTATCATGTGTTAACGAGTTTTCTGCTTGTGCAATTCGCATTTGAATTGGTACAGGTGGGTTTGTGTGAAGTTTTTTATAGTAGATTCATGTTTGCCCCAGTTCCATTTACATATTAACTGCCTGTAATGTAATAATCGGGTATTTGTGCAACCATGCAGCTTCATGTAGCTGTTTGTACGAGGCGTTTCACAATGTCACAAGTTTACAGTCTCAGCAGGGCTTACAGTAAACTGAACATTTCTTCTTCTTTAGGGATGTCACGATTTTGTGAGCCAGAGGAATCTACACCACTTGGGAGCCTGCGGCACTTCTGCAGGCTGAACAGCGCGTCAAAGCATCTGATTTGCATGCTGCGACAAGGTGTGTGCAAGACGGTCACTGCCACACACATGAGATGTCGGTACTCACTACTTTATTCCTTGGAAGCGATATTCTTGGTCCCAACCAAGCAGCCCGGAAGAAATCGGAGACAAATAAAATGTGCAAAGAATACTATTGCGTCTGTTATTTTATTGCATGCATGCATGCCAGTTCCCCATAGTGGGGCTACAGAAATTCTCTCTAATGTCTGCCTAAATGCTGTAATCCTGTGACCACAATCTCGACAGACTTTCTGCAGAAATGCTGTATCCTGCAGCTACACAGATTGAGCAGACTTTCTGCAGAAAGGGTGTACCGATTGGGCGCTGGGAGGTGACAGGGGGGTGACAGAAAGTCTGTCACCTGTCTTCAGATATTCTGCATCCCGGGTGACTCGGGGTATGCAGAATTTCTGCAGAAAGGGTGTACCAATTGGGCGCTGGGAGGTGACAGGGGGTGACAGAAAGTCTGTCACCTGTCTTCAGATATTCTGCATCCCGGGTGACTCGGGGTATGCAGAATTTCTGCAGCAAGTCTGCAATGATTTTTGTAAGGGAATTGCAAGTATTACAAATTTTTTTATTCGGCACGCTGTCCCATAGATGTTCCGCTGCCTTCATACGCTTCAGATTCCACGACGCCGTCTCATCATTATCACGGGAAGGCAAGTTTTAACCAAGCTTAAACTATGACAGCAGTAGCAACGACAAAACCGAAACAACCACGCTCTCCCTCGCCAACTTACAAGCGCGCACGGACCAACGCCCCATTCTCCTAACTTTGTCATTCTTTTTCTAACAGATTTTGTTGTCGCGACGCTCGCTTTTCTCCGCAGCCGTTCTTATCGCTTCTCCGATTTGTGCTGCGTCCTTTTCTCCGTAACTCCGCAGCGGATGGGTGCGGTGACGGACAACACCGCGACGTCATTCCGGACTCCTTTATTTCAGGAATACTCGGCGGAGCATCGACGGCCCCCACAGCGCAAACAGCGATGAGAGCGCGTCGACAGCAGCGGTGGTGACTCGACTTCGAGCCATCAACAGGCGAGCAAATGGGTCCAAACGAGGGCGCGGTCTCGGTGGGAGCCGACGCGTATATGCGCTGTCCTCGCGGACGTCCGCGCTCTGTCAGCGACGCGACAGCGACAGGATGACGTCCGCCTCGCAGTGCACCGCTGAAACGGAAGAAACGGCGCACCTCCTATTCCGGGACGTGTGACAGACAGGCAGCACGCGTCCTAGGTTGCGACGAATGCAACCGAAGACGGGTATGTCGGTTAGTCGAGCGTGCACCAGTGCGCACGCCTAATTTGACGACCGTATGCGCAGGGAAAGGATGCGGCATTTCCTTTCTCTTAATTGACGCATACAGGAGAGTGGGGGAGGAAGCGCAACTGACAGCCCAGCAAAATGGCCATCAAAAGAAGCACCGTAAAATAGGGAAACATTTGCCGCGGCGTGTACTTCTAAGTAGAGTCTGCAGGGCACCTGACACGACCGCGAAAACGGGCCAGTTCTCAGCTGCTGAACACCGATCGCCCACACACTACGAGTTCATCAACGTCTTCCTCTTCCACACTTCACCATGCTGGCACCGATAATAACCAGTACACATTATTCAATGCACTTTGAAAAACCTTCTAAAGTGAGCGACCGCGTTTCATCAGGCAAACAGTTCCAGGGTTGAATCCATGGTTCGGATAAAAAAACTGTACTTGAATATGTCATTGCGAGAGTGAAAGTAAAGGTTAGGCTTGTGGATGGTTCGTGTTGGTAGCATCCTTGCAGGGGATAGGTAATTATTTGGGGATGCATAATGGTTTGGCAGAGTGGAATACCCCAAATATAAGGCGCACCAGGTTGCACAAACTGAACTTTCCGCTCCAACGCCGACCTTCACCCGGGCTTCACCGACGTGAGGCATCGCTTCTGTACGGGCTGTGGCTGGGAGTGGCTTTCACGGAAGCGTGCACTACTTTGATTAGACTGACCGACTGTTCTGCATGCGACGTTTGCAGCATCGAAGAGAACATCGAACATTTATTGTGTGAATGTCATCGATTTCAGTCGGAAAGACAAACATTATCTATCGCATTACGACGACTGGACGATAGGCCGTTGTATGGGCAGGTGCTGCTTGAAGACCGTGCCCATCGCTCGTCGGCCCACAAAGTTGTGAAGGCACTTTTGTCTTGAGGGCGATCTTGAGGGCGACTGGCCTATGTAAACGCCTTTGACTCACTCAGGACCTCCATGTACGTGCGCGAGCTCACCGCCGCTTTCCTCCTCCCCTCCCTCTCTATCCCGTCTCTCTATTCCCTCTCTCCCGTCCCCCAGAGTAGGGTAGCCAACCAGACGCATTTCTGGTTAACATCACTGTCTTCTCTTTTTATTTCCTCCTCCCTCCTCCTCATAATTGTTTGAGTTAACGAAGTTGGACAAAAACTTTTAAGAATTCCGCTCGGCGCCACTCAGAAAGTGGGGGGAGTCCTAATTAAGCTAGGTAGGAAAGAGGTGAGAAGTTCCACTCATAACGGTGGCAAATAAAACAAACATAATCATGCTACAATACAAAGATCAATTGTGATACAAGGTTGAGAGAAGGGGGCGGACAGAAGAATGAAGATATTTTCGTTTTAATTACTAATTCCTTGGGCAAGCGTTCAGCGAATCAACGAACTGTACTATATACCTATACATGACCACGTAAACGTTAAACGTCTGCAGGTAGCTCAGAGCGCGCCCTTTCTGTTTTTTTCTTTGCACGTGTTCTTTGTCGTATTGTAACTGTATCACCAATTACGTTTATTAAAAAAAATAACACTGTCCCACTGCGATCACGCAGCATGTTATCGGGGTATTGTGTACTGCGCCTGGGTACTGCGCACGCACCCAGTGAGTGCCCAACGTAAATACTCTCAATCTCAGTCAGGCTGGCCGCCTTTTTCCTCGGCCTCCGCTTTCTGCAAGGCAGAGTACACATATCTGCTCCCTGCTTCGCTGGAGTTTATCGCCCTCAGACATGTGTGCTTCGTTTGTGCGTCACGCACCCCTTTCTCATGTTTCTTCTGGTTAAACAAACAACCCCTGCAAACGGAAGCCCGTCCTCCGCCCGACAGCACATCTTTCCTTGGCGTGCAGACCTTTCCCATCTCGCGAACCTCGTGAGGTCTATCCATAGAGGGCAGAACGCCCTTGTCATCCGTTTCCTTTCTAGCGCGGGCCAGCTTGATTTGTGTGACGACTTACTTCTTCCACTTCCTTATTGCTGGAGAGAGAGAGGGATGTAAGGAAGGCAGGGATGTTAACCAGTCAAGAGTCCGTTTGGCTACCCTACGATAGGGGTAGGGAGAAGTGGAAGAGAGGCAAGGGATAGAGAGAGGGTATAGAGACGTGCATGGACAGTACTTGAGTCAAAGCCACTCGCACAAACCAGACGTTCTCAGAAAGCACAAAAGTGCCTTCACTGCCTTCTGAGCCGACGATCGGTGGGGACCGGTGCTCTAGTACTGTCTCTTCACTCAGAGGACGATCATCTAGTTTCCACAATGTATTGGACGAAGGTTGTCTTTTTGCTTGAAATTGAGGACAGTGGCACAATAAATAGTCAATGTTCTCCTCGCATCCGCAAACATCATATGCAGGACTATCAGCCATTCTAATTAGTGCTGAACAAGCTTTCGTGAACGTGCAGCGGTGGCGTAGAGGTAGAACACCCGCCTCGCGTGCAAAAGGTTCGTGGTTCGAATCCCGGTGCCGCGCAATTTTCCACCGGATTAAAAAAAAATCCGAGTGTTGATAAAATTGCATAAACAGGCCTGGAGTGCGGCCTGATCCCGGTGACCAGAACCGGTAACGCACTCCCTCACCAAAGCAGGATTGGCCACCCTGGTGCAGTACTTGGCCGCAACCTCCTATATGAACACAGCAATGAAAACCCGGCCCTCAGTCCCCAGCAGCTGCGAAGCAACTGACCACGGCGGCGGTCAGACCTGCGACGCTGCAGAGGGTGCGAAGAATCCCTGGCTCCGGACAGGCCGCCATTTGAATATGAACCTGGCAACGTTTAACGCTAGAACGCTATCTAGTGAGGCGAGTCTAGCAGTGCTATTGGAGGAATCAGAAGGCAGTAAATGGGATATAATAGGGCTCAGTGAAGCTAGAAGGCCACAAGAAGCATATATAGTGCTAAAAAACGGGCACGTCCTGTGCTACCGGGGCTTAGCGGAGAGACGAGAACTAGGAGTCGGATTCCTCATTAATAAGAACATAGCTGGCAACATACAGGAATTCTATAGCATTAACGAGAGAGTGGCAGGTCTTGTTGTGAAACTTAATAAGAGGTACAAAATGAAGGTTGTACAGGTACATCCAGTCTTGATGACCAGGAAGTCGAAACATTCTATGAAGACGTGGTATCGGCGTTGGGTAAAGTCAAAACAAAATACAGTATACTGATGGGCGACTTCAATGCCAAGGTAGGAAAGAAGCAGGCTGGAGACAAGGCAGTGGGGGAATATGGCATAGGCACTAGGAATAGCAGGGGAGAGTTATTAGTAGAGTTTGCGGAACAGAATAATATGCGGATAATGAATACCTTCTTCCGCAAGCGAGATAGCCGAAAGTGGACGTGGAGGAGCCCGAACGGCGAGACTAGAAATGAAATAGACCTCATACTCTGCGCTAACCCTGGCATCATACAAGATGTGGACGTGCTCAGCAAGGTGCGCTGCAGTGACCATAGGATGGTAAGAACTCGAATTAGCCTAGACCTGAGGAGGGAACGGAAGCAACTGGTACATAAGAAGTCGATCAATGAGTTAGCGGTAAGAGGGAAAATAGAGGAATTCTAGATCAAGCTACAGAACAGGTATTCGGCTTTAACTCAGGAAGAGGACCTGAGTGTTGAAGCTATGAACGGCAGTCTTGTGGGCATCATTAAGGAGTGTGCAATAGAAGTCGGTGGTAACTCCGTTAGACAGGATACCAGTAAGCTATCGCAGGAGACGAAAGATCTGATCAAGAAACGCCAATGTATGAAAGCCTCTAACCCTACAGCTAGAATAGAACTGGCAGAAGTTTCTAAGTTAATCAACAAGCGTAAGACAGCAGACATAAGGAACTATAATATGGATAGAATTGAACATGCTCTCAGGAACGGAGGAAGCCTAAAAACAGTGAAGAAGAAACTAGGAATTGGCAAGAATCAGATGTATGCGTTAAGAGACAAAGCCGGCAATATCATTACTAATATGGATGAGATAGTTGAAGTGGCTGAGGAGTTCTATAGAGATTTATACAGTACCAGTGGCACCCACGACGATAATGGAAGAGAGAATAGTCTAGAGGAATTCGAAATCCCACAGGTAACACCGGAAGAAGTAAAGAAAGCCTTGGGAGCTATGCAAAGGGGGAAGGCAGCTGGGGAGGATCAGGTAACAGCAGATTTGTTGAAGGATGGTGGGCAGATTGTTCTAGAGAAACTGGCCACCCTGTATACGCAATGCCTCATGACTTCGAGCGTACCGGAATCTTGGAAAAACGCTAACATAATCCTAATCCATAAGAAAGGGGACGCCAAAGACTTAAAAAATTATAGACCGATCAGTTTACTGTCCGTTGCCTACAAAGTATTTACTAAGGTAATTGCAAATAGAATCAGGAACACCTTAGACTTCCGTCAACCAAAGGACCAGGCAGGATTCCGTAAAGGCTACTGAACAATAGACCATATTCACACTATCAATCAGGTGATAGAAAAATGTGCGGAATATAACCAACCTTTATATATAGCTTTGATTGATTACGAGAAAGCGTTTGATTCAGTCGAAACCTCAGCAGTCATGGAGGCATTGCGTAATCAGGGTATAGACGAGCCGTATGTAAAAATACTGAAAGATATCTATATCGGCTCCACAGCCACCGTAGTCCTCCATAAAGAAAGCAACAAAATCCCAATAAAGAAAGGCGTCAAGCAGGGAGATACGATCTCTCCGATGCTATTCACAGCCTGTTTACAGGAGGTATTCAGAGACCTGGATTGGGAAGAATTGGGGATATGAGTTAATGGAGAATACCTTAGTAACTTGCGATTCGCTGATGATATTGCCTTGCTTAGTAACTCAGGCGACCAACTGCAATGCATGCTCACTGACCTGGAGAGGCAAAGCCCGAAGGGTGGGTCTAAAAATTAATCTGCAGAAAACTAAAGTAATGTTTAACAGTCTCGGAAGGGAACAGCAGTTTACAATAGGTAGTGAGGCACTGGAAGTGGTAAGGGAATACATCTACTTAGGACAGGTAGTGACTGCGGATCCGGATCATGAGACTGAAATAATCAGAAGAATAAGAATGGGCTGGGGTGCGTTTGGCAGGCATACTCAGATCATGAACAACAGGTTGCCATTATCCCTCAAGAGAAAAGTTTATAACAGCTGTGTCTTACCAGTACTCACGTACGGGGCAGAAACCTGGAGGCTTACGAAAAGGGTTCTACTCAAATTGAGGAAGACGCAACGAGCTATGGAAAGAAGAATGATTGGTATAACGTTAAGGGATAAGAACAGAGCAGATTCGGTGAGGGAACAAACGCGAGTTAATGATATCTTAGTTGAAATCAAGAAAAAGAAATGGGCATGGGCAGGACACGTAATGAGAAGGGAAGATAACCGATGGTCATTAAGAGTTACGGAATGGATTCCAAGGGAAGGAAAGCGTAGCAGGGGGCGGCAGAAAGTTAGGTGGGCGGATGAGATTAAGAAGTTTGCAGGGACAACATGGCCACGATTAGTACATGACCGGGGTAGTTGGAGAAGTATGGGAGAGGCCTTTGCCCTGCAGTGGGCATAACCAGGCTGATGATGATGATGATGATGATGATGATGATGAAGCTTTCGTGAAGGCAACTCCCAGCCATAACCGACACAGAAGAGGCGCTTCGCGTCGGTGCAGTCCGGCCGGAGGTCTGAGTTGGTATGGTGCGCCTTGTATGTGCGGTATTCCACTCGGCTAAGGAGAGTGTGCGTGCTAGAATGCGAAGTTGTATCGCAGCGTCGGTACTTGAGAGAGGAATGGGGACGCAGCGGTCTTTGTTTGACGTCCGAGCTGCCTTATCTGCGTCATAATTTCCAGTTATACCGCAATGGCCTGGTATCCAATGAAAAGAGATATCATGGTGATTTGCTCTCAGGTGATTAACGAGTTCCACAATTTACCACATGAGCTGATCGTGAGTTCCACGCACGTGAGCTGATCGTGACTGCACACATTCAAGGCCGGCCTTGAATGGCGGAAGACTTTTGAGGACTTTCAGCATTTATCGCATGAAACGCGTTCGTAATAAAATCTGCACCATTTCGAGCATATCGTAGAAACCATTTTTAACAATCGGTTGGGCCGACATTCTTCAACCGCGTAATCTTGATCACTCACGATCACTCACTCATGCCCACTCACGCACGTGTGTGTGTGTGCGTGCGTGCGTGCGTGTGTGCGTGCGTGTGTGTGTGTGTGTGTGCGTGCGTGCGTGCGTGTGTGCGTGTGTGCGTGTGTGCGTGTGCGTGTGTGTGTGTGCGTGCGTGCGTGCGTGCGTGTGTGTGTGTGCGTGTGTGTGTGTGTGTGTGTGTGTGTGTGTGTGTGTGTGTGTGTGTGTGTGTGTGTGTGTGTGTGTGTGTGTGTGTGTGTGTAAACCATTAACGTCGCTTTCAATGCTACGTCTTCGAGCGACACTGTCAATACCGATTATATGGCCACTCCAGGCAAATTTTCACCGCGGGCGAGGCGGTCGTCGTAATGTTCCTTATATGTTTATGTATATTTAGCCCATATGTCTATCAGTTCCGTGCATGAAAGAGTGCTATATACTATTCAAACACCAAGGTTGCTCAAACTCGACCTTATATTTTTGCAGTGCAGTGGAATTGCAGTGCGCAAACAATTAATGAAAGAATTCATTCAGATGACTTGCCCTTTATCTTAAATCTTATCAGACTATTAATAATTGCAAAACAATATTGAACGTAAGACCTATTTACGGGTCCCACTTGTGTACGGTTATTAAACAAACAAAACAACGGTAATAAGAGGTTAAAAGAAATACGCTCGGAGTATAACGTTCTCAACATCTATATATATATATATATATATATATATATTGTGAGCGCTTTACTGCCGCTACGTCCATGCCTGTAACCAAAGCAAGTAAGGAGACTGGGAAAAGTAGGTAGTTGTGTAGAATGACCCGCACGGACATTGCTCGATATACTATTTGCCATCGCTGTTTCGCTTTTGCGTTGCGAACTCTGTCTGTAGTCGGTCATAAAAGTTTATGGGGCACGGAACATGAGAAGCAGCTGAATGCCCGCGAAGCCTTCGCACATAGCGGATCATCCAAATTATCAATCTGTAGTGGGCCTTGCGAATGATTTATACATTGAGCCATTAAAAATTATGTAGATTCAACGCACACGTTAGGATCTAAGTGAAGCGAGGCTTAATTGATTTAAATGCTATAGGGCAGTTCGATGCGTTCAACTGTGCGCTCAACTTTCGTCATACGCTACGTGTAATCTCATGCAATGCTCATGTTTATCCACCACAAATGGGAGAGTTTAAATATCATGCAATCCTTATGCTTATGCAATAAACCGCTCACAATCTATGCCAAAACGCGCACACCAAATCAGGCGAACCCACAGTGCAAGCCGTTGTTCGCTGTAGGCAGCGATGTCACAAGGACGAAGGTGATTTATGATGCTCATAGAGGGAGTGATGACGATGACAAGTGTATATGCGCAGATAAATACGACACTTATCTGTAGCGGCGCTCGTAGCGGACGATCGCGATGGGCGCCAATGAAAAGAACGATCGGCCAGACATGAGTTAGAAAAAGAACGCTCCAGGCTACCGGGCCCAAACAACGGTATGCTGCGCGGCTGGCCAGCCGCCGTTGTTAATCGCCGCTGCTCATACTAACCGGTGAACGGCCTGCATCAATCGGTCGCCTGCACGTCCAATTATATATTTAATGATTCTGTACTTCTTGGGTAACAAACAGCAGCACATACCCTAGAAATAAAAGAATGATAATTCTGGGGCATTACGTACGTGCGTGCAAAACCACAATCTGATTATGAGGCATGCCCAATAGTGGGGTATTTCCGGAATAATTTTGACTACCTGCACCTAAATCTAAGTATATACGTGTTTTCGCATCGCCATGATCTAAATGCGGCCACCGCGGCTATGATCGAACCCGCAACCTCGAGTTCAGCAGCGGAACACCATATCAGCCGGGCTAACGCAGTGGGCGAGTCACATACCCGTTCTGTAGAATATTCTGAGAATGGGCACGCACCCGATGGCACGTACGGCACGGCTAGTGAGTCGATGTCTGTTTTAGTAAAGGAAGCATAGTAAACCAAGGAATTCGTTGACTACGAGGCGCTTTACATTAAATGGTCGATGTTCTTCAGAGATGCCTGTAAAGAGACACTATATGTTGAGATTTGATGTAGAATTTTTTTTTTATTACATGGAACAGAGGCGCGCTTTGTAGCTACATTGTCGGTCAGCATACATGTACCAGGTGTTTATTTTTATGCGGAATAAACAAAACTAGCATATTTAGGATCCTGCCGTCCTTACAGATAGGCTACCTGGAGTGGCGGACATTAGCATCAAAACCTCTTTCAACGGTAATGCCACTAATTACAAATATATGCTACGTAACCTTTAATTGCTAATTTTAGGGCACATGTAATTGGAAAATTGAAGTGAAGTCATGTCGACTTAGCAGAAATCCTATAACTAGCACCACTTTTGAAATAGCCATCCGCAAAATGTGCTAACGAATGCTTTGGCGTTTCAGTTAACATTGTCCCCAACTGTTAGAGGCGCACGCTTTTAGGAAACTGCGAATCGGAACGCTCATGAATTTTGTAGAAAATGTTAAGGTCACATATCGCGAAAGTGGTGCTATAGTTGGAAGATTTCTACTAAGCAGACATGGCTTCACCACTCTTTGGCTTCGATTTCGCGATTAGATCAACTGTCCTAAATTTAGCAATTGAACAGCTATCTGAATAGTTTAGTTAATGAGCGAAATTATCGTTACATTTCTTTCTGCTGCTAATGTCCGCCTAGCCAGGTATCCTATTAGCGATAACGACAATGACCTGATATGAAAGATACCAACAGCAAACAGCAGGATCAAGTGCTGATACTGCCACGCCAAGCCCGAGAGGGTAGGCAAAGAAAGCTTCGCTTTTAATTAGAATAGCCAAGGCTTAACGTCTAGCAGCTCACCTTTGTCGTGGAACATGCGCCCCGTAACTTTTTTAGTCCGACTATACCTACCTATACCTACCTATTTGTCGCATAACCATTGTACGCGCGTGCATATCTGAGAAACATTATCTGCACCTGATGTTGCACTACGTTTGTCCACATCATCGTATATGTATATCTTAAGCCTGTGAACTGCCGTATCGTAATTCTTGTGAGACTATACAGTGCACCGGATGCGCACTTTCCGCCTGGTCCGGTACAAATAGTATATACTGCATTGAACTGTTACTGCAGGTAAGGGTGCTGGTGTACTGATACTGTCATGCATGTTGTGCTTACTGACGACGACCGTCTGTCACCCAAGTGTCAGTGTTATCGATTTATCACTCGGCGTAAGACTCGCCACTGTATCGATCAAGATGTCTTAAGTTTATTTCCTACACGCAAAATAGAGCGGTTGCCATCTGGGCCCTTAGCCGACAATCACAGGCCAATTCATGTATACCTGCGAGCTACAAAACACACATCGCTACAACTACACGCACATAACAAGGCAGTGTGACCATCTGTCACACATACTAAAGTGCACATAAATGATGACGAGATTAAATTAATAATAATAATAATAATAATAATAAGTCAATGCATACCCGCACAATAAACAATAACAAGCTACTGGAGAGATGTGTGTACCAGTACTAAATAACTTTTTAACGGCGTGGGTAAACGTTTAATCTGTTTTTACGTCTACTGGTAAGCTGTTCCAATTCTTGGTTCCTGAATGCTTCTTTTGCCAAATATATTGTGAATGTACGGCAAATTTAAGCGCATGTTAGACGGCATGTCTGTCGAGTAGGCCGAATAAGATAGGATAAACGGAAAGGAAGGTTATATAGAAGCACTCTTTTTTTCCACCATGGGAGTAATCTTAGTCTCGTGCTTGGAAAAACTGCATGATGTTTAACATTCTAAAAGGGGTGTCTGCTGTTTCATGCGGGTTAGAATTTGTGGTGACGGCGAAGAGCTCTTATGACAGGACTCAAGAAATTTTTGGTATGTAAGCACCCGTGTTTCGATGCAATAGATTATGTGACCGTGAAATATGGAATAGCGTATGATTGTAAGTGTGCGCATGAGAGAAATGGCTTCTGGCGTTCAACAGCGCATAGCATGCGCTATTTAATTTCTTGCCAACGTGGTAAATATGGCCACTGCAATTTACAGTAGAGTCTAGTGCAATGCCTGAATATTTATGCTTGACAACGTCGTAGATTGGATTGTTGGCCAGATATAGCGAAATCGAGCTCCTTTGGGCCGGCTGCCGGCTGGAAAATACCATGTACTTTGTTTTTGAAACATTTGATGCCAGTTTAATTTTCCTAAAACAATTGCGACAATTTGTTAATATCAGATTCAGCCAAATTTTGCAACTGAGATGGGTCATGACCAAGAAATAATGCACTGTATGGTATTAATGGTATTATCTGCATACATTATGATATCACAATTGTGGAGTACAGGTAGGAGGTAGTTGATGAATAAAAAACAAAGAAAAAAAACAGAGGTCCTAAATTGTAACCTTGCGGCACTCCCCAAGTTACTGGCCGAAGGCTTGACTTGATGTGGCGTCTCACACTTTAACCATCTGCATGCTATCAACCATATAGGTAACTTTCAGTAACATGAGCAACTAGGCTTCTGAATCCATATTATTCAAGCTTCTGCAACCGGATTTTATAATTTACAGTCTCATAAGCTTGCTTTATATCCGTAAGTACATCAACTATACAGCACTTTGTCGTTTAAAACCTTATTTACAGGTTCGTTTAAGCATGTTACAGCTGTTGACATGGACCTATCATTACAGAATCCATGCGGTATACCTGAAATAATTTTATATTTATCTACAATGAAAAAAGAGCTCTTGGTTGAAAGTTATTCGAATATAGTAAAAAATGCACTTAATCTAAATATTGGGATGCAGTTCTGAAGGTCCTTGCTCTTGTCACCGTCATAAATTCGAATCACACGTCCTATTTTTAAAATATCAATATACACTTTCACGTGAGAGGATGCACTCAATATTTTTGCAAAGTGCTCGCCGAGTTCTTCAATGTACTGTTAAAGATAAAGATATATCATCCGCACCAGGGTTCTTTCTTCCGGTCGTAGCTCTGGACTGTATAGAAACTATCTCACGGGGTGAGAAATCTTCAGAAACGACTGAGCTCAGCATAGGGCTTCGTAGCTTGGGTATATCGTTTGAGAGAAAACAACAATGCAAGAGGTTTGTCTAGCTTACAGGAGTGATCATTGAAGTGATCGGCGATGTATGTTTCACCGTTAAATGGTGGTGTGACGTCTGGCAAATTTATTTTCTCGAATGAAGTCGCAGATTGTGTAGCGACCGAGCCTTGTCTAATCACATGGGGGGCACGCGATGCAAGCGCTGTTGTTGAACATTCCTTAAAGAAAAAACGAGCGCGAGCCACTATTCCGGTATGCACTGTGATACATGTGAAAATAGCGGGTCGACTTTACCCACGAGATCGGGCCTGTCATCATTGAAAGGTATCTGTATAGCGCAACAAAACAAGGACACAAGAAGAAACGAAGACGAAGACAAGCGCTAACTATCAACAACGAAAATTTTACTTCCGGGATCTGTCATACTTATATCCCCAAACAACCACGTGCACACTGTGATATCAACCACGAGGATGCACTTACGTACATGACGGCATGAAAACAGTCTAAAACCGATACAACAGGAAAACACAGGAAAATCTAAATTACATATGGAAAACGCGATTCAGCCTTTATGCCATGCGCAAATAATCCGACTCTCTCGCGGACAGTGACAGTGATCGCTTGCTGATGCATTGGTCAGTGGCCGAGAGGATCTGCTTCGTTTCTGTTCTTAGTCTTATACATTCGCGCTTATCCCTATCTATAGCAGTGTATCTACTAGAAGTGGGCGACATGGCCGACATGGACACGTCTTACAATGGAAAGCAAGAAAACCGTCGCCTGATGCAATGTGACACCTGTTTCTGTGCCCTTAGAGGCCGACGATTGTGCTCGCTGCAATTGGGGTGCGCTGAGCGTCACTTATCTTTTTCTTTCCTTTTCCTTCTTCTTCTGGAGGGGAGGGGGTCGGGAGAGGGCGCACAAGTTCGCCCAGTAGAGAATTAGATTTGTGACCTACAGTTCCTGCATGCGCTGAACGCGCCGCGGTATAGCTCAGTGACTGTGGCATTAAGCTGCAGAGCTTGAGGCCGCGCGATAAATACCAGCCGCAGCGTCTGCATTTCCATGGAGCCGAAATGCAAGGACGCTCGCGTACTTGGATTTAGGTGCACGTGAAAGTACCACGGGTAGTCAAAATTAACCGGGAATCCTCCACTACGGCGTGCCTCATGATCGCCGGTTTCGGCACGTAAAACCTCGGTATATAATTCAATTTAATGGCACTGACCGGTTCTTCACTGTCGCGACAACGTAACAATATCGTTATATCAATCATCGGTAAAGTAAGATTTCTTTTTTTTTTTTTCTGAGCTCGAGAAGAGTGGGGATTGTAGTTAAATGCCACGTGCTCACCCTAGCGAGCCAGTCGTCCTCCTTGGCGGCGCGGCTCAGGTGCCGCTCCATGGCCTCCCAGTCGATGGTGGGCATGCTCGTCTCGATGTTGTACACGTCGAAGTCGCCGCACCGCTCGGGCGACAGCGACGCGCGGCCCCGACGCCGCTCCGCGCTGCCGTTGGCGCCGGCCGAGCTCGCGCCTCCGGACCGCGAGGCCTGCGGGCGGCCGTCGGCGTGCCTGCCCGATGCTCCCCCGGCCGGGGCCGGCGATGTCGGCGGCAGGGAGAGCCGCGAACGGCGCACCTTCTCGGGCGTGAAGTTGAGCAGCGACGCGGCAGATGTGGTCGCCTCGCGCGTCAGCTCGGCCTTGTCGAAAATCTTGGCCACGTTCTCCGGCAGCGCCCACCTGCGCACGTGCGCGTGATTGCAGCTGCTTGGCGTGGCGACAAGCTTTTGCGAGCAACCTCCTCGCAAATGAAGTCGTAAAGAATGGTGTCCCCCGGTTTCTTAAGAGGAATATAAAAAGAGGTGCTGTACCGCGGTGTCTTTCTTGGCGTCTGGGCCACGGATTTCTTTCTTTACCGGAGAACGGCATGGTTTACGACGTGCGGAAGCAAAATGTGACAGACAACGGATGCAGCTCTCGGATCGTGGCTCTTTCGAAACACGTCAGGTACTCGAAGTATCGACATCATCTGAACTATTTCCCTTAGAAGAGATTAACGTACTAACATCGACAGTGTTGCTGCATCGCGAAAAGTCTCTGCTGTGTGTGCTTTTTTTTTCCTTACACGGTATTTACTGCAGCGAGTGTACCATTGTATACGAAATCTGCACAGGTATACTAGCCGGTACATCACACATCGATGGTCTGAAAAGGACGCAGGATCAAGTTTACAAAGCTTTTCGTTCGTAAGTGTTTTTTGCCATCGGTTGGCTGCCTTGTTAGTAAATGTTTCGCCATTACTAATATCTGGCATCTGTTCTTACGAAAGTTTTTAGCGTGAGAACCTTTTTGCGAATATGGAACCTGGAAAGCGTGATGTGGGTGCTCCAAGTTTCGCCTTCGCGCTTTGTGTTTATGTTGGTCGCTTTGTCTCTGACATCGTATCGTGTCAACCTTCTTTTCAATTTTTTTTTTGCGCTCGGATAATGCGGCAGGTCAATGTATTCGGCTGTAGTCGACGCCATGTTACTTATGAAGGAAGGCTTGGCATATCCGCATTACCGTTTTTTTTTTTCAAACCGCCATTACGTTCAGGTTTGATTTCTCCGCTCTCTTCCTGCTTCATACAAAGCCTGGTGCCTTTCTAGATAACACATATACGGTTTTTAAATCACGTCGAGTACGAAAAGCTACTACGGATGTAAGAGCAGAGCGAAGAATGAAACCCAGCGAAAACTTGCTTACAGTAGAGAAAAATGGAAACGGGCGTTCGACTCGGGAGCTCCGGAGAAAGCATCGTCAACTGAGCGGCCAGGAATAGAGAAGTTTGAATCGCTTGTGTTTTGATACTCCATTGCAGTTGAGAATGAATGCCGGAGCCCAATGAATTACAATAGAGCTGGGTACGTAACCATAAGGCGTCATGGGAAATTTCAAAAGTCCAGTTCTTCGTCCCCACTACGTGCGCGGGAGAACTTGAGCACAATACATGGCGCTCTAGAAGATACGCGAACGTAAAGCTGTCAAGCTCCTGAGCCAGTGGCGACAAAGCCTATAGCCCTCACAGCAACTTAAGAACGATAAAGGTCTTTTAAAGAAAGGTCTCCGGATCGATTTCGCCATACAAGACTATTATGGTTTCCTCCACCTAGAAACTATCTCCAACGGACATAATAGCCTCTTGCACGTCACTACAGATAAATTATCTGTGTAAATCATTGGCAAGAACAATCAAAGCAATCAAATGACATTTTTTAAATTACACTAATTACCTGCCTAATTACAAACATCACCGCAAATGCTTATATTGAAAAGTCGAATATAATCGCCATAGAAGTTTAGTTCAGTTTTTATACGTTGCAATATGCTCATGCAGACCTAAATAACTGGTGTCAAATTATCCATTGAATAACTCGCGGCACAGCCCCCCTGTGACGTTGCAGAGTGGAGTAAAACAAAGCTTCGCCCACGGAGAAGCTTCGCCACACCACGTGATAAAGCACTCTGTCGAGCCCCTACTGCTGAAGTGACTACGTCAAATCGGAATCAACTCGTGGAAAGAGGGAAGTGCGGTGGCTTTATTTTACGCCACAACTTTTACGTCACACAGGGGTTAGACGGAGAACCCGCTCTGCAGTGCCGCATGCGTAATCAGATGCAGTGGACGAATAATTTGACGCCGGTTATTTCAGTGTGCATGATGCAAGTTCTAAATGTTGAAACCAGTAGCTAGAACTTTGCGGCGATTCCCTTCAACTTTCCAATTTGAACATCTGCCGCATGTCTTCCTTTCGCCGTCCATGTCTTTGTGCGCTTGATCTGCCTTAAGGAAAATGATGCCGTACCAACTAGCTCGGATCCAGATCTTCGTTCAGTATGACCCGTATTGTTTGTAACCAAGACGTTATTAACGTGGTTAGTTTAATTAGTGCATAGATTGCTGCAATTTTTCTTGCATTTGGTGTCCGCCAGGGCAGACGATTCTTCTGCAGTGACGTGACTTGAGTAAATTTTATATACTATAAATTAAATTGCTTGAAGTAAAAAGAAAACATAAGACGAGAACGTGGTGTTTGTACGTATCGTAACTGTTTCTCCTGAGCAGTATTTGCTAAGAAGGAGCGATGATTTGCGAGAAAGAAGAGAAGGATAAATGAAAGGCAGCGAAGTTAACCAGGACTTAGTTTGGTAGACTACCCTGCAATGGGGTAAAGGGAGGAAAAGATTAATAGAAGCAGAGACAATCCACTGCTGATGTCGTCGACGTAGCGACAGTTCTCTGATGTATATCACAGACTGTGATGATTCGTGAAAGCCCGCGCAGCTCCTTTTTTGGCGTAGTATAGTTAGGTAAAATTTTAAAATGTGTTTAACATCTGCATGGAGACTTACCTCGACACGTCGTCCGAAAGCAAGGGGTCCTCGTCTGGCGCTGTGCAGTAAGAGGGAAGCTTATCGGCGCCACCACCGCCTTCCAGGAGGTGCTTGCGCCGAGACGCGTTCTGCTGATCGATCTCGGCCTTGGTGACTGCTGCCGAGTTCAGCGCATTTTCACGCTCCTCCAGTATCCTCAGAGGAGGCAGCAGGTCCGGCAGAAGTCTGATGTCTTCTTCGCGGTACGGTTTCCTGACGCTTCGGCTGGAGAACTCGTCAGCCTCCGGTGTCAGTTCTTCCGAGCAGAACGGGTCCCCACTGTCGACCATGTTCAGGTCGGCGAATTCCTCCACGGCCGCGCGTTCACGCACGTTGGCGTCCGTCTTCTTCAGCTTGTCCATCACAAAGCCCTCTTCGGGCTTCCAAGCGACGTCCCTGAAGAGGTTCGCGTTGCTCACCAAGTCCACAGACATGGTCGAAGACGTCATCGATGCCATTCCGGTCATGAACGACGACGTCAGCGACGACGCCAGAGAGGCCGTGCTGCTCCCTTCGCTCATGGGACTGAAGTCATTGTAGTCGGCGGACGTCGGCGAAGAGCCCACGTTCAGCGACAGCACATTGGCCATGAGCGCGGTGACGGGTTCCGCCGTGACGAAACGCGTGGCCACTTCGTCGTGGCCGCTGATATACTGAGTGTCCGCACTTCCCAGAAGCACCGAGTCGATGAAGTTGTTGTTGGGTTCGATTCTCTTGTTCAGAATCGTCTGATCGCTCATCTCGGTGACGCCGCTCTCCTCGAATGACTCTTCTTCGTCCGAAGAGGACGACGCGGCCGAAGAGTTTTCTGAGCCCGAGCCGTAATCGTCACCGGCCAGTATGCTGGCCTTGGCGGCGGCCAGAAGCGGACAGGTGTCCTCGAACTCTTCCTCGTCGTTGTCCTGGTCCGAGAGGTCCCTGTCCTCCGGCTCAGATGACGAGAGGGACATGGCACGGATGCTTTCGGCGTCCGGCGATCCCAGGTCGCAGGCGGCGCTGCGCTCCGGAGGCCATGCTGAGGTTCGGAATCTGAAGGAAAAATGCCGGATTAACCTAACGAACCATATTTTTTACAGTTGCAACTTTGACATAGAGAAATAACTACCGTTGTGCACGTGTGAGCAGTGTTGAGAGAAAAGTGCCCAGCACAGCTCGTCAAACAAAGGAGTTACCACTGTTGCGTGATGGAACTATATAACCGCGAATTGCAGTAATCTTCAGCTGCATGTAAACGGTGCTTGGAGCTTTAGGCGACAAAACAACGCACGATATTGCTTGGGAGTGGCGGGTATAAACAGCTGCATTTGGTTCATCCAATGTTATTCTGTGTTGATTTGTCCGTGTTCTGACCACGAAAGGTGGCTCTGAATGAACGCATCAGCACGAGAAAGCGCCCCCTGTTCAACGTTGCCTAGAGAAAGAGAGAGAGAGAGAGAATGAAAGGCAGGGAGGTTAACCAGACAGATATCCGGTTCACTACGCTGAACGGAGTAAAGGGGGCGAGGGATTAGACGAAGAAAGGAGATAGCGAAGAAAGAGGTAGTTCGCTCGCAACTTTCGCTAATTTATCAACAAACCTGTACGGACGGTGCCTGATCGAAATTTCGCGTTATGTGACAAATGAACAAAATAGGCAGTTACCTTCTGACGCCTCTAGATGGTGCGGGCTACTCTGTCGTAGCAGAGCAAGCAAAAAAGGGAAGCACTAAAAGCGCCGAAATACACTGAAGAGTGACTAAGAACACTAATAGAATCGCTACATACTATGACAAACCTAAGGGCGTATGACAAACGTATGATCAGTTGTCATGGTAAAAATGTCATGGTAAACATGTCGTCCGCGCGGATGCAAGGGCACTTCTGACTAATTACGCGTTGTAATCTGCATATATTGGTCTTGCGGGATCAAATCCCGGCCGCGGCGGCTCCACATTTCGATGGGGGGAAATGCAAAAACGCCCGTGTGCCATGCATTGGGGGCACGTTAAAGATCCCGTGGTGGTCAAAATTAATCCGGAGTCCCCCGCCACGGCGTGCCTTGAAATCAAATCATGGTTTTGGCACGTCAAACTCCGGAATTCAATTCAATCATGCATTTAAAAAGCACCGCTTATATCCTTTGTCAAACCGCCAACGATGCAATAAAGTTACAAAATTTCCGTTTTCACTTATAATTGACAGAGTCGAGAGTTCGATGTGAGTGCATATAACTGTTGTAACTTTATTCAAGATGTGGCTACATCGAATGTAGCCAGGTTCAGTATGCCGAAGTTTGACTTTGTAACAAATATCTTCATGATTCACTGACGCATAACCTTATAGGTTCTGACAAACGCTTAGTAAACTCTCTCCAACTACTCACAAGAAGTTTTTTGGTGGGGACTTGCGCTCTGACAGACCTCTGTAGGACCTCAGTCGGTCTTCATATCCGGGGCTGACGTGGCGGCTGTCAAAAGAATGGCAAGGAATGAGATACAGTTTGCATTACAAAAATAATTTTATAAGACAAAGAAACCCATATCCTAGAAGTGAAGGCCCTCTTCCTTCTTGCCCCTCAGAACGAAAAAAAAAGAAGAACTGTGTGTGTCCTCACCAGAACCGTTACCTTGCTATCACCCGCTCGATGTTGGTTTTCTGACAGATACAACTGCGTTAGCAGTTACGATAGTGTCGTTTTAATATTGCACACAAATGTCGCAACGAACACACCAACGAAAACAAAGTGATATTGAACAGGCGTTCAAGCGTTACAATGTACGCAAGAGTACAATGCTACCGTGTAACATAATAACTACCTCCACGCTTGTGTTGAACACCTCTGGCAGACAGGATTGTACGGTGCACTGCATAACACTAGGAACGCCTTTGCGGGCTACGTGACAGTGCCCACAGAAACAGTTTGTGTGTACGTGTGTGTGTGTGTAGTTTTTTTTAATCCTTCTCTCTCTCACCTATCGCATCCCCTTGCCCCTCCCCCAGTACAGGGTAGCCAACCGGAGATAATCTCTGGTTAACCTCCCTGTCTTTCCTTTGCCTTTCTCTCTCCCTCTCTCTCTGGCAGATTTCGCCAAGTCTGTTTGACATACATTATAAGATCAGTTTTCAGATTAGTCATAAACTACTAGCGAAGGCCCAACATATCCGAGTTTCAACTTATCGCAACACATTTGTCAAATGTCTAGGTGCTCTCAGGGAGACGGCTGAACCAGCCATTTTAAACCAACTCATTGTACCTCAGAAGCCGAGCTTATGAGGCGAGTTACCGCAACGCGTAGTCTAAGCTAGACGTTACGTGCCGTGAAACTCACCTGCGCAGGAGACATTTTTCTTCCGGGAGCGGAACATTCAGTTTCAGCCTCATGGCGGCAAGGTCCTGCAAACCATAAGCACACATTTGAACAGCTTGAATTCGCATTCGTGGCACGCGCTGCTTGAGAGTGCGAAGAACGCATGGTACAACCGTCTACTCATAGGCGCCCTCGAACGAAGAGGAGGAGACATGAGCCTGCTTTCGACAGTGTCAATGTCGATTACAGATCTTGTTGCAGCTGCTCGGCTCAATCATCCCATCTCACACGTACGTGCAAGTTGTGGGAGCCAGAGGCCGTCACGTGATTATCAAAAGCCCTTTATCTATTGTGACAAACATGTGAGATCATACACGCCCCCGTGCACAACTTAGTCCACAGGGAGAAATTATACGCCGTATAATCATCTTCTGCGATTCCATAAGTGCGTTCCCTTTTCCGCTGTTATTATGCGGCCTGCTTCCGCAGACAAGAAGTGAGGGCAAAAGGGCGGACGAAGAAATAAATAATCGCGCAAATCTCGTTCTTTGGTCACCCTAATCAATCACTTCCGTTCTTCATGGGAGATGATCGTTATTTTCAATCAGAGCGGGCCTTCCCCGTCAACTCCGCTCGCTGTTAGTCTTCATTACTCGGAGTGCCCGGCCGACGTTAGGCGGTCTCCGCCCACCGCACCGGCGGCACCGTACCGAGGCCGGACGTCGCAAAAATTGTCGCACGCTGCGGCGGCCTTGCGAGAACTTGCTAAGAAGCGAGAACAGCGTACGCGACACCGTCCGCGCATGCAGCGTCGTCTGGGATATATCACGCCGGTTGACAGCGCACGCCGGAGAACGCTGAAACAAAGCGCGCCGCAAGAACAATAATAAAAAGAAATCAAAATAAAGGTACGCTACAACGAACTCCGCACGCGGTGAAGCAAGACAGATGCGAGAGAACGTACGCATGCGAAGAGTACAGGCGCGGACAGAAAAGAGGAGTGATGCCCGAAAGGTTGACGATCAGCTGCGCTCCGCGCAAGACAAACGAAAAACAAAAGAGCAAGCGAGAAATGCAACGAGAAGGGAGCAACGAGGAGACAAAAGCCGGCCGACTTTCGTAGCCATGGCGACGGCGCAAACTAGTTGACGTCACGAGCAACGCGCCGGCCTGGGACGGCGGGGAGGGGTGCATTGTGGCATAGCTACCGCTGCTGAGCTGGCTGTCTCCAGGCGGGACAACGGTTCAGCGACGCGCATGACAGAGCTCGTTGTCACCTTCTTCCGCGCACAATATGTTCCCAAGAACGCCTTCCGCGAGTGTGCTATGCACGGGCTGTCGTTAGATAAGCGGCATGCTGGCATAAACGTTAATTTGTGGTGAAAAACACTTTATTCGCCCACGCATTCTTTTGCACTAGGAAGGCTTCGCAAGTTTGCGGAACGCTTGAGAAGGAAGAACGAAAGGAGGCAAAAATAACAGGAGAGACCAAAACAACAGAAATTTATTATGTTCGGTAACACTCTTAGAATAGGCACACTATAAAAGAATTGCGGTTAGGACAACCAGTTATGCTTGAAGTGCGACATGAATATGACAAAAAGAATAAAAAGTAAGTAGTACTGAGACAAAAGTTTTCTCCCTGTTCTTTCTAACACACCACACACACACACACACACACACACACACACACACACACACACACACACACACACACACACACACACACACACACACACACACACACACACACACACACACACACACACACACACACACACACACACACACACGCACACACACACACACACACACACACACACACACACACACACACACACACACACACACACACACACACACACATGCACCGACATACATTTAGATGAACTGTGCTTGCCCAAATATTGTCGCGCTTGCGAAGAGCGGCTACGTGGCGGCGGGCGCCCTCCTTGGCGCGTGACAAGTGGATGGCCATCGATCACTTGACCGCAGCAGACCGACGCGGCGTGTGGGCTACCACAGGAGGCTGGACGCATATATCGCTCTCCCACGGTCGACCGTACGCGACTGCGTGGCATTCAACGCACGGCTTTCGAGGAGCGGTAGATGGAAAGAAAGGAACACCACTTAGGGCCGCTGAGATCTTCCCGGGTGTTCAAACGAAAACACTAGTGCTAGTCGGAAAGCAAAAGTGACTTTAGGCAATCAAAGAAGCACTACATCTAAACATTTTTTTCACCACTTAAATCCTGGCAGTCCTGAGGGCCCGCGAGAGGGCCGTCAGGTTTGACCTGATGGTCCCCAAGTGGGCCTAGCCAGGTGACGTTGAGTTTACTCGCGTCTATTGTGGACCGAATAAAGTTGTTTCACTCACTCACTCACTCACTCACTCACTCACTCACTCACTCACTCACTCACTCACTCACTCACTCACTCACTCACTCACTCACTCACTCACTCACTCACTCACTCACTCACTCACTCACTCACTCACTCACTCACTCACTCACTCACTCACTCACTCACTCACTCACTCACTCACTCACTCACTCACTCACTCACTCACTCACTCACTCTTTATTTTGAGCATCCTGGTTTCGACTGGCAGCGCTTGAATGTGATTAGCACAAGAACAGACTTGAACCATGTTTCTGCCTGCACACACTTATTATTGTATTTTCGTAAAAAGATGTCGATGAGATTACGACTTGCTTGTCGTGAATGTACAGTGACATTTGCGCTTTTCATATTTTTTTTCACAGCGAAGCTGTTATGGGCTAGTTCCCCCAGGATCGTGTTCGTGTGTAGACACAAAACTGCCCATACGTGGGCCGATCCCCAAGATAGTGCAATGCCGGGCCGACTCGCGGCGGAGGTAACGCAGGCGTTAATTACTCCCCATACGTGGGCCGATACAGAAGATAGTGAAATGCCGGGCCGAGCCGCGGTGGAGGTGAAGCAGGCGTGAAGCACACCCTACCCGTGGGCCGATCCCGAAAATAGTGAAATGTCTGACCGACCCGCGGCGGAGGTGAAGCAGGCGTTAAGGTGCTCACATACACACAGCTTCGCTGGTCATCCTTCATCAGAGAGTGGAAGGGCACTGATTCTTTCAGAGGTGACCGTGTTTTGCTCTGTTGTAAATTGGCGCCACTTGACAAGACAGCTCGTTAAGCCGCGCTGACACGTCCTAAGCAAGTCACCTGTAAGTGACTCTTAAAGATGGCGTACATGATGTGTTGTGCCTGACCACGAAAGCGTGTTTACATAATAATTTCGCTATCCCTCCCCTAAAAACAACGTAGGATTCCGTCTCGGACAGATGGCTACAGCGCGAACGAAACGCATGGCCCATCCTAACCTCGTGTGCTTCGAAAAAGAAAAATAAGAAAGAATCAGATAAAAAAAACGAACAACTTTCTCTACTCTCTCTTTTCGCAACCTACGTAGAAAGGACAATGGCGGGTGGGTTGAGAAAGCATGGAATTTATACGACTGCAGAGCTCACACCATCTGCTTGCATGCTTGCAGAACGCCTGTCCACGCAAGTGTGACGAGAAAGCATTGTCTCCCGCTCTTACGAGCCGGGAAACGTACAGCGCATGCTGCCGGCACTTCTGGAGCAGACGGAAAAAGAACTCGCCAAAGCACCTGAGACTGACGCAAAGCGTCAAAGCGGCAAGCTTTCTGGGAATTATCACCATGAACAAGTGAGCAACAGCGGACCTACCCTACCTTACTGAAAATGATAGAAAACTGTGCGTCATTCTCATCACAATAAGACTCAACACCTTTCGCCCTTTCACATGGTACATGTTGGCGGATAGGAGGCGAGCAGATGCTCAAAAAGGAAATAATAACAGGAATACGAGTTGCACGTTAACCAAGTCATTGTCGTTCTTATTGCTTTGTTTGCGAGCCAATATATATATATATATGTGTGTGTGTATGTGTGTGTGTGTGTGTGTGTGTGTGTGTGTGTGTGTGTGTGTGTGTGTGTGTGTGTGTGTGTGTGTGTGTGTGTGTGTGTGTGTGTGTGTGTGTGTGTGTGTGTGTGTGTGTGATGTATATGTATGGCTACCTTATCACAAATAAGTGAGAGCAAAGGGCTAGCTGTCAACTGCCGACAACTAAGCACGTGGATTAGACCTCCCGCCCGGTCTCTTCTGGCGCAAGTAGGTTGCATTAAGAAGAATCGCCGTCGTCGCTGCATTGACACCAGCTGTAACCCGTCTGTGGGCTACGGACAGTCGGCCAGCCTTTGACGCTACCGGTTTCTTCTGCCCTCCCCCAGCTGCTCTCGCAGGTCGACCGCACCTCTTGTGAAATTGCCCCAGAGCGCACTCGTGAAGGCGCCATTACCTGTCGAAAGTGGCGCTACACCCATGCCACCCACCTAAGTACCATCTATGGATCTATGGTTCACTCCATAAATTCCTGCTGGACTTGACTGAGCATAACAAGTTCTATACGTGTACATACACATAACACGCTTCGCCTGTATTATGCCACAGGGCAAAGTTTCGAATTAAAGAAGAGAAACTGCCACAAAGAGTGGTATTACGTCTGCAAGACCAAGACATACAGGGCAAAACGAGATAATGGAGGGACACACAAACACACACACACATCATATATATATATATATATATATATATGTGTGTGTGTGTGTGTGTGTGTGTGTATATATATCTGGAGCATTTACTACTGAACACAATGTGGAGGAAAGGAAGTCAACTGCCTTTCATTCCCAAATATTTTTGATGTTTCGATTTATAACAGCGCACCAAAATCAGGATGACTATGAAGGACGACACACATACCCCCAGGGGGTGTGGTGTGCGCCGCGTGTGTAAGTGCCTAATCTGAAAAATCGCGTTACCAGGGCAGTTATAGTGCATATAACCTTTCACGCTCTATAAACAAATAAATGGTTGCGTGGTTCTGTCGCTTGAAATGTATATAGCGCAAGCAACAAGAATGCACAAACCGTGGCACGTGCCTCACAGGAAGAAGCGCTATTTTCCAACGGTACGCCATCGTCTGGCTAATCTCTAACTGTCAGCGTTGGTATGTTTGTATACATGTCCTTCCCTCTCCCTTGACGGTGCCTACCACGCCTCCTTAAATAGTGCGCCGATCTGACGCCTCCTCTGAGCAAGACGTACACGCGCGTAGAGGCAATTATGATATATCCGACGACGCGGCTGCATCGCCGCCGTCGGGAGGTGAACTATTTCCGGACGAGTCTCCCTCGTACACCCCGAACACTACGCCGTCCACACCCCGGCCCAGCTCACCCCTTCCGGTGTCGTCAACGAGACGCAATCGGAATGGTGCCAGAATGACGAGCGGAGAGGGTAAGAGCCGCTCCGAGAAATAAGGCCAGATACGCCGCGTCTCGCGTACGCCAGCGGGCACCAAGGTTGTGCGATGCTCGTGCTATGCGCGCCAGGCGTAGGAAATATCGCGCCTCTAGACGGACGCGAGAGCAGCTTCTTGTAACCCACCGCCAAGCTCGAGCGTTGCGAGGCTTGCTTAAAAATTAAAACTAAATAATGGGGTTTTACGTGCCAGAACCACGATCTGATTATGGAGCACGCCGTAGTGGGGGACTCCGGGTCAATTTTGACCACCTGGGGCTCTTTGCCGGGCACCTAAATTAAAGTACACGGGCGTTTTTTGCATTTCGCCCCCATCGAAATGCGGCCGCAGTGACCGGGATTTGATCCCGCTACCTCATACTTCGCAGCGCAACACCAAAGCCACTAAACAACCACGGCAGGTGCGACGCTTGTTTCGTGTCACAAAGTAAAAAAAGTGAGCGTGCGTGTGTGTGTGTGTGTGTGTGTGTGTGTGTGTGTGTGTGAGAGAGAGAGAGAGAGAGAGAAAGAGAGGCAGGGGGAGGGAGCCTCTAGCGTTAACAAAATGAAGTGCCCGTTTATCTATATCGGTGACTCAGTCCGTAATGTGACGTATCTTTTTATTGACAAGCCGAAGATGCCACCCGAGTCCAAGGACTTCGAGCCGCCACCTGAGGCCACCACAGCAAGAACTGCCGGACTATTCTTCGATAAAGTTTCTTCTTCTTCTTTATTGACATTCCCATGAAACTAGCCTTCTGCCTCTCTCACTTTCTATCACATATATGTGACAGAGAATTAGGCATCATAAGTGCATACGAGAGATGCAAATATACGAGTGGGTTTACTGGAATAACTAGAATAGCACATATTGGCAAAACTATAACATCGCACACTACACAGATCAACAGTACACACGCAGCAGGACAAATTAGAATGCGCTAGAGAACTGTTAAGTACACGTTTCCAAGACCCTACTTTTATTTGCTTTTAGCTTGACCGTAATACGTGCTTCCGAGTTCCCGTTGTCACTACCTTTCCATTGCGCTATTGAACAGAAAACGTAACAGACTCGTACAAAGCCACAATCGCTGGAGGAGTTAGTGTCATATTTCGTCTTGAAACCTTATCTTCACAACATTGCATACATTTTGTCGCGAATGGCCCATCTTTCCCTAACGCGTAATAAAGAAAGATGAGACAGCAGTGGCACCGTCCACAAATTTCAAGCGCAGACGCAAAGAGAATCACTGAAGAAGCTTTAAGAAATGCCGCTCTGGCTCGGCGAAAACGAAACACGAATGGAGGGAGGCAGAGGTGAAAGGAGAACACTAATTTGTAGTGCGCATTCTTGTCCTTCGCAGTTACTTGCCTTTTTACTATGTTTAAATGTACACGTGGAACGAAGTAGGTAATTAATTTAGCAGCTTTTTTCTGAAGGGCACTGATGGAAAGAAAATTATAGAAGAGAACAATAACAACAAACGGGTAGCAGCGAGAATTTGCGCACGCGGCTACCTTTCTTTACTCATTTCGCTATATTTGAACTTGACATGAATGACACGAATAAGGAAGACTGGCGATTTGACGGCCTTGCAGCACAGGTAGGGCACGCTATACTAATGAAACTCTTTCTTTACGCCGGAGGCGGAAACATACGTCACAGGGCGGATGGTCCTGGAATGCGACGAATTTCATCCACTCTGCCTTCGGCTGTTTCCGAAGAGAGATGAAAGTCGGGAGGGAATTTACTAACGGGAAAGTTTGCTACATCGACCAGGACAAGCTAAGTTGTCGCTTTATTGCCAGTGCCGATCCTACTGCTGGCGTTCTGCAGAATTACATCGTCACACACGTTAAAGGGACGCTAAAGAGAAATATTAAGTCAAGCTATATCTGTAAAGTACGCTGGTGCAATAACAAAATGGCCACTTTAATCAATGTGAGTGTAACAGGAAAAGATACAAGAACAATACTAATGACGACGCCAACGTAATGTTCCCGCAACAGCACGGTGCGACGTCATGGATATTACAACTTCAACAAGTTGTTTATCGGTAGAGAATGGCTGCGCTACACTCACGAGGAACTGGAGACTCGACATAAGAAATTTTAAGAACTTTCTCTGCACCGAGACGGATGAAGTATATATATAGCATGAAAGCACACGATATATTCCGCAGTCGCTGAGTTGATTACGGAGCCTAAGCTAGGATTGGTAGATGTACCGATTGACCCGCGTGTTGTTTGCTTCGTTGTCTTCTCCAAACATACGGATCCGTAATCGCACAAGCTGGACGACTTTGAATGTGAGCACGAGACGCTGACAGCTACTGGCAACTTCCATCTCAGAATCTCTCATGTGGGCGTTCTATTGACAGAAGCACAAGAGCTGTTCAAAGTGCTCTCTGTATTGCTTGAACAGCGAACGGTACGCAAGCGACAAGTCTTTCGGAACGAATTGAAGCCTCTTTCGCCCTCATTTTTACAACATGTAAGGAATCGCAGTATAGTGAACGTTTTGGGAAAAACCTCGAGAGTGATTGCCAGTTATTCAATGCGGGACAGCCGCTATTGCGAAATGAAGCTAACATGGTGAAACATTGATAAAGGAGCAAATTTGACACGTCTGACTGCGCAAGTTCTTTCTCACTAACAAGATATATATATAAAAGAGAAAAGATCAAGAGGAAGAACACAGAGAAGGAGAAGAAAGCGAAGGAAGGGGAGGAATCTCAGGAACTTGTTTATCGTAATAATATTAAAGTCTATTTTCAAACTCGAGATGATTACAGCTTGGAATGCTCTTTTTAAAACTGTCAGTCATACTTACATGGTTAGTAATAATTGGAGCGACCTGACGAAGAAGAAGATGGAAACAGAAAAGGAAGCGGCAAAGGGGAAAAATAACGAAGTGACTAATTTCTGTTTCCATCTTCTTCGTCAGGTCGCTTCACTGCCCCCAACATTGCTTTCATCCGTCCTGGCATGATACTTGATACGTTGGCTATGGAGGCTGACTCTACAGCGTCATTCGGGCCTATGTACCAAACAGTCTTTAGCTGTCCCTGTTGGCTAGCCGTTTTCACGACCCGATATGGTCCCTTGTGTATCAAGTTTGACCCGGGGAGCCCTTTTCTCACCAGCACCCGGTGCCCCACCAGCAGTTCAGGTAGCATAGGGTTTTGCATATTTTCGAAGTTTCGCTTGATTTTTGCGCGGCACTTCACTTGGCTTTTCTTATTTCTCTTGGCTTCCGTAAGCCATACCTTCTTGTCCATTTCAAATGGCGTGTCAGCTGGAAGATATGTAGGCTTCCAAGTAGCAGCGAACATTGGCGTACATCCTAGGCCCGTTGTGTAGAATCGGTTGTGATGGGATACCGCAGCCTCGAGGAAACATTTCCATCCACCTGGAAATGCCGGATACATGCCCATGTACTGCTTCATATCACGAATGGCTCTCTCAGCCAAGCCGTTAACTGCTGGATGATACGGTGCGGCGAACCTCAGCACGATTCCGCGCTGTTCCGCCCGCACTTGCAGTCGACGGCTCCTAAATGCTGGCCCGTTGTCGTATACCATTACTTTTACATTCTGAAGCATTTTTCGGGTCATGAAAGCAATAACGCTGTTAGCGTCCTCTCCTCCCGGTTTCGCAGTCACCATCCTGGTGCACTCGCCAATACATACCACTAACGCTTGGGTTTTCTTGACACCTTCGGATTTTTTCCAGAGCTCAGCGAAGTCCAAGTGCACAACTTCAAATGGTGTTTTCGAGTAGCTAGGCAAGGGCACTTGCGGAATAGGTTGCATAAACTTCGCTTTATTTATTTGACACTCGTGACCTGATTGTACATATCTATTGGTGTCTTCTTTCATTTTTGGCCATGTAAATAGTTTTGTAAGCTTCATGTATGTTCTCCAAAACCATCATGACCGACTGAACGAGGGCTGTTATGATACATATCTAAAGCTTGTGGTACCAACGTTGGAAGCACTGCAATTCTTCCCTTCTCAGTGGGCTGCAAAACTTCGGTTCCCTGCCATATTTAGGCGACGTTCATTGTTTGCTGATCAGCTTCCTTTTGCATGACCGCCAAGCTGGATAGGGCGTCACTATCTTTCATTGAAGCACCCGGACGGCGGTCGACTTCGAAGTACACTGCTGAAGTTCACCTATCCAGTGTTCGATCTTACCCTTAGGCTCTGCAATTTTCAAGATAAACGTAAGTGCTTCGTGATTGAAATGCGCGCCTTCCAAGTAGGAACGAAAATATCGAATGGCTTTCAAAACAGCTAGTGCTTTTTTATCTGTTGTGGTGTAATGTACTTCTGTTTTCGTGAATGTGTTACTGTGGTAGCCAGCTATACGAAGTTGATTTCTTGCTCGGCTGCAGTCTCGCTGGTACAAGACTGCTCCGGTTCCATAAGGAGAAGCATCTGTACTAAGCTCGAAAGGAAGGGTAAAGTCGGGAAGGCAGAGAACGGGATCAGAGGAGATCATTTGGACCAGATGTCTGTAAGCCGCCTCACACTCCTCTTTCTAGCAGAAGGGTACGTCCTTTTGTGTCATCCTTGTCAAACATCGTGTTTTCAAGACATAACCCTTTATAAATGCTCTAAGGTGACTGGCCAAGCCGAGAAATGCTCGGAGTGAACGGATGTCATATGGTTTGACTAGCTTTGTGAAGCGTGTCACAGACTTTTCCTTTGTGTTTTTGGTGGTTCCGTCCAGTATTCTACCCAGAAAAGTCATTCTTTTCTTGGAGGATTCACTCTTCTTAAAGTTGATCTTCAGTTTCATCTTTTTAGTATTGTAACTATGGAATTACAATACTAAAATGTAACTTTTTTATGTTGCTTTTCACATGCCAATTTTACGCAATCACTTCTACGTGGTAGCTCTGCTTTTAATTGAAGAAGAAAGCGTGAGTAAGCAATTAGAGTGCACCTAACATTTTGTTTTGAAGAAGCTGATAATTGCATATGTTTGTTTTTAAGAACATACCCTCAAAAAAAAAAAAGGAAATGTTTCCTTTCTTAGTTTTTTCTAAATTATTTAAGAAAATAATTACACTATACATACATCGAAGAGTTCATGCATTAATTTCTTATACAACTAGTAAGAGAAATTTTAGGAAGTCTGAATGCTCTGCGCGAAATGTTTGAACCAATCTTATAAGGTCTCTATTCGTGCAAGGAATTCGAGGAAACCTACATAGGTGGTCTTGAAATGGGATACAATCATGGATGTCATTACGTACTTTACCTCGCTGTGTTCTCAGTGCTATTGTTACTGTTCAACAAAATATTACTTGCTCCTTTCCTTCGTTTATTTTTCTCTATGTGTTACCCCAGTCCAGGAAGAGATGGTGAGGAAAAAAAAAGAGAGACAGACAGGGAGCTTAGACAGTGTAAATACCGCCTGGCTACCTTGTGCTGCAAAAAGCGACAAAAGGAGTCAAACGGCTTCTGGACTGGAGAGTCTTTTCTCTCCCGCCCAGGAAGTTTTCTAACTTCTAACTGAATAGGATGAAATAGGAGAGACGTAGGTAGGGGTTAATGTTGGGAAGAATGAAATAATATACATGCACAGAAACTTGAACCTTCAAAAAGGAACGCCGTGAAAATTGTCTGCAGCGAAGCGAAAGAAAAAGTGGATGAGGCCAGGAATGGAAACGAAAGGAGTATGGGCTTTGTGAACGGTGGAAGACACAGATAGGCGAAAGAAACATCAAAGGGAAGCGCTACCCGGAGAAGGCTGACAGGGCTGCCGTAGTAACCAGAACAAAGTGACTATCGTCACTACACGTACGGTGGTTCGTGCGGGCCCACCCTAGCCGGAGGTGCTCGGTCTCTTCGCATGCTTCATGGGAAGTTATGTGCTTGTTAAGAGTAGAGGCAGGCAGGCGGCCGAGGCCTCTCGCTATCTTTAGACACGCGCTTTCTCGGCGACCCAAACACAGCAGTCGACTCTCTTGCATCTGCTGGCAGACAGACATGTTCGGATGACTAATTGAGAGACTCGTCGTAATCGTGTAGAAGGTCGCTGGGAAAGCGGGAACAAGGAGAAGTAAACATTGCAGGACGGATTCGCCATTTGTAAAAATGTGTACTCCAAGGCCACATGGCCGTCCAATGTTAAGGAAGAGGTTTTGTTAGTATCCAATCAGCCACATAGCAGCCTGAATCTGTGATGAAATCTAGGAGGCACACTTCAACGATATCCGGCATGAGACGTCGTTTAAGGTGCATTTGACCCACGAAGTAAAATAAATGCTGAGGTTACACTGGCTTAAATGCTACTATGTCCATTGTGAAACGTGGTACGTATTACGGCGCAATTTTACGAGGAACACAGTGAGCTACAAAAGACAAACGCCGTTCCTATGCATATCGGATTTGGCTGTGTCTCGTCTAGACTTGTTTCATAATACTCGTAACCAACAAGCCCACTTTAGTGTCTTCAATGCGACCATGTACCCTTCCAACGTTACATTAACTGTGACTAACTTGACTAATAAGTGACAGAGCTTGTGGGCGACACGTCTACTCAAGTGCACCGCGCCTAGCGAAGACCGAAAGACAGTGTACACTTCTGGAGCAAATGCTAACATTTGGCACGATAGCAAAACAAGGACGAAATTTCGACGCCCTCGGTAGAAATTACCTTAATGAGGCTATGTGGTCAGAGCATGGTGAGAGGAAGCATCTGGAACATTTATGTCATTTATGTAAATAAGCGAATTCCTGTTCATTGGCCCGGATGAAATGAACGTACAAATACTAAACAACATATGATCCAGGTAGATTTTGAAAGTACTGAGACGAGAATTTTCACGCTAAGAAGGAAACAGTAATTTGAAGAAATGTGCTACTCACGAACCTAATAGCTTTAGCGCCCACTACTATATATTCGTGCATATCACACCTAGAGATAATAGATATCGTGGTTTATGTAATCTGTAATTCGTTACGAAATGCAACATAGAAACAAGTGGGTTTGAAGGAAATGCGGGAAGTGGGTGGAGAGACTTGTTCTTTCTTTTCTTGCAAGGGAGACGTAAATTTCGCTGTTTGCTGCCGCTGGCAATAGTTAACATTGAAGGAGTCTAATTAGACCAAATAATAAATATGTAAGTTTGCTAGTGAGAAAACAGGTGAATTCATGCAGGTGAGTTATACACCTGCATGAATTTTGTAGTCACAACTTTAAAACCGATTACGCTAAATGTTTGTTTAAATTTTGCACCATGCGGCACGTTTACGACATTAAGCAAATGTGACTCCACTTCTTGTCCATCATATTAAAATATGGAACCACTTTTTATTGAAGTTGGAATCAATACTCTGGCAAGTTTTACAACAGTGGTAAAAACGAATAGAAACTGCACCGTGGTGGTGGGGGGTGAAAGCTGCACAAAGCTTACGTTGCCAAGAAAACATAACATAATGTCAACGCGAAGTTTCATTAGTGACGGCATATTTGAACGGTGAGGAAATAATAAATATTAACGCATACATATATTTTACCATCTTCATTCTAAAACACTCCGAAACAACAGAAGGGAGAGTTCCATCATGAATGGATTACTGGTCCACGCAAGCATGCGAATGCTTAAGAGCAAAACTTCTGCGTGTTTCATTATCACAGGGCCTCATGCCAGCTGTAGGCGTTCCGTAAACAGAACGCTCCGCCATTTCAGCTGCGCAGCTCAAGATGATGTGCCCGAGTATCTGTGCCACATTACGGCGACCGCCCATTAGAGGGCTCGCTGAGCAGCTCTAGCAGCGCGGAGGCATCCCAGCGCAGCGTCGCACAAAAAAGAACATGCACTGCCTAATGAGAGACACACGTGCCTCAGTGATGAGGAGGTCAGTTGTGGAGCATACTCAGTTTTCCAACTAACTCACAAGCAGGGATTTGGCGTATTTCACCAACATTTTGAACTAATCACAAGTCTCTAAACGAGTTAATTAACCAGTTATGTTGTTGCCGTGAATTGGTTCCGGCTATTCCTCCCCGCTATGCGGAAATAACTAAAAACGAAAATCAGCATCAGCCAAGGCCGTTCGACATTTTTCAAAATTACACCTGCGGGCAACGTATATGTCGCACATTCTTCCCGATCTGAAATCGCGCGTAACAGATGCCATCGCTGCATCCTGTAAGAAACACAGGTCTGAGTCCGGTGTGCCGCTGCGCTTACTCAGAGCCGCTCAGGCACCGTGCCAGCGGAGTGGGCGGATTTCGACGCGACCGCTGCCGCAAGGCAACTGCACCACATTGCACCGACCTCACACACGCACAGACACGAAACCTGCCGTCGTTTCCTGAGCGCACTGCACCACGAAGTCGGGCTGCTGTCCAAGGGAGAACGGAAGTGCAGGGGGTGACGCGCGGCAAAACGCACACTGTTTCGGCAGGGTAGGAAGGAAGGAGTAGAAGCGGAAAGACGTTCCACCCTCGATCGTGGCTACCACTTGCTTCTCCTCCGTCGGTCGGTCGGCTTGCGGGCTCGATACACAACGCCGCATAGTTGTCCAACAGCCCCGGTCTAAACCACTACCGGAGGCTGCAGACTCGAAGATCTTACCTCTGGACGTTGAATCCGCTTCCATGCCGCTGCCTGAAACCCCGAGCAAGCGGAGGAGGCCCCCAAGCGCAGTTGCTGCTCGCTCACATGGCGGCGACGACGGTTGCCAGCAGCAGCTTCTCGGCGCAACGCCGGCTGTTTCCAATGGCCGCCAAGCCAGGGAGCCTAGCCCTCGCGCGCCGCGAGGGTGCAGAGGAGAGGGCGAGCGGAGGAGACTGGAGGAGAAGGGGGAGTGCAGCTCTCTCTTTCCCTCCTTTCCATGCTGGTTCATCTTTTTCGTCTTTCTCCTTCGCGCCGTCGTCCTTTCGTCTCTCGCTCCTCCTTCCGGCGTCGTCCTCGGCTCTTTTTATTTTTTTACATCGCGTTTTGTTTGGGTATTGCGGGCGAGCACCGCGCCCTGCATTACCGTTGTCCCTCCTTTTATGGGCTTTTCCTCTGCTTTTTCCGTTTTGAGTACTCAGCTCATTTGCCCTCTATATCGCTATAGTGCCGCTGCTGTTATGGCGAGCCTTTTACGTGCATGTGCTTTGTTTACTAACCTTTCCTTTCTTTTTTATTCGCTTCTTTCGCACTGTTGTAAACCTACGCATTCTTTTCAGTGCATCTCCTCTGACCTCTTTCATTGATCTGCTCATCTCGCCACATACTTTCCTCAGACCGTGCTTCTCTATGTATTTTTCTTTCTTTTTCTTCTTGCAGCCCACTGGCTTCAATGGGACGTTTTCTTCCAGCTTTCGCAACGTTCTTCTCGTTTCTTTTATCCTCCATTTCTTTACTTCGTCTTCGCCTCTGCTCGTTCATTAGTTCCGCAGTTCGTGCCGATACCCCTGAGCCAATTCATTTATTTCCTCCTCTCTGCGTCGGCCCTGTCCGCTCCATTTTGATGGCACTGCCTCTCCAGCCACTTCACTGCAAGGCTGCGAGGCCTTCCTGGCTCACAGCACCGCTCTGGCTTTCTCTAAAGAAAGCCCACTACGCCAGGCGACACTGTCTTTTCATCGCAGCTCCGCTTCGCTGCTTCGTCCCTCAGCTTCACTTTATTTCTTTTTATATCATTTTTTTTCTTTTGTCATCGTGGTTCAGCCTCCCTTGATGATTTCACCTATGTTTCTACTTTTCTGCCAACTTGCGGGCTTTTTGTCTTCCTTTTCAAGTAAGATCACGTATACCCTACTTTCATCCCTACCCATAGTTACCCACTTATATTTTTTCTTCAGCCTCTCTTCTTCGTGTACTTTCCTCGGAGGTTTAGTTCCCAATTTGTTTTCTGGGCGAAACGACGCCAGCTAAGACTTTATTTCTAAAGCACTGCGCAATTAGGTTCTCTAGCACAGCCGCATTTTCCAAACATGGCAGTAATATTCATCGCAGGGGCGAGATTTAAGCGTTTCGAACGCTTCCCTGAGTCTGTGAAAACGTTTCAGTGTATTGCAGAGACAGGTACGTCAATATGCGCACAAATTGCGTGCACAGTCGAGACCTTAAGAGTGTGGTTGCCGCTATGCGTAGGGAATTGAAGCATAGCTGGAAAGCCAGTTCAAGTGTTTCTTAAAGGGTTCTATTTTTTCCGCAACATAATCTAACGTCTTTCACTCTTTTTGTTTGTTATCCGTTGATCGTAACTGCTCGCTCTGATCGCCTGCTTTCCTTTCTCAGAATGTGTTATTGTTGCAATTAAAAACATAGAAGACTAAAGTGTTTGTCATCTGTGGGATGACAAACCCCCCCCCCCCCCCCCCCCTGTTTTTTTCGGGAAACATTCCTGAAGTTGAATCGATTGTATGAAAGGTTGGCATGTTGATTTTGTGCAAACGTTTGTGTTCAGTTATTTGTGCTAAAGGCTCAAAGGACTGAGTTAAAGGCCCGAAAAGCTGAGCGGAGTATACACAATAATCGTTAGACTTCAACTGAAAACCAATCTCTCAGTTGGAATCCAGTGCTTGTTGTGTCGACTTTGCTGAGTCTCTTGTGCATTTGCGATTTTACTATGACACATTCTGAAAAGAGAGAAAAAAAAAACGCACCAAGTAACCAGCCAATTTGTGTTAACAATGCCTCCTTCGCTGTGCTCTCACGTCGTTTGATCAAAGCTTCGATAGCAAGTGGCGCAGTCTCCAGATGTCGATCGTTTAATGATCCCTTTTGTTGTATTTCTTCAAAGTCTCTTCTTTCACTAACCCCGAAGCGAATGGAGACAAAGTGGAACCGAAGAAAGAACAAACTAGAGCTGACAAATAAGTTGGGTGGTACGGGGCATAAGGGGCTAGGGTGATGGCGCTGTGAGAAGAGGGGGGTGGGGGGTGGAACTGGCTCACGTTGGTTTCTTTGAACTTGCCCTTTTGGCGCCGCCTGACAGAAGTCGCGCGATTGCACTTTGGTTGCACTTTGAGCGGTTAGTGCCGCAGCAGTTGACAGGCGGCCTTTTGTGCGTCGTTTGCTTCGGCTGTGCCGCGCTGTGTCATTCGTGGCAGCGGCCCACGTTACGTTTCTCTCTCGTTCTGCAAAGAGAAAAACTATTGGGTATGCAATCTGGCTTCCGCGGGTAAGAACAAGGCGCACACATCCGTGCGTTCCCGAATTAGGAGTGTTGCTATGGCAGATTGGGGCAAACTATTAATTAATTATTTAAGTAATGATAGTATGTGTAGCACTGGAATTCAATTAATATTTACACCTCAGAACACTGAAGAAAATTGGAGCAAAGCTAAGTAAACCGAGCTTTCATATCTCATGTTATCATCCATTGATCATTGAACAATTTATTGTTTGCGGAGAAGCCGATGATATAATGGATATAATGGCTTCCAATATTTCAAATCTCGTTCAAATAAATAATTTACTTGAAGATGCCGAATGCGTGAATGGGTAGTTAGAATAACTGCAGATATTTAACTGCACTTTCTAATTAGAATATAAAAGAAGTAGTATACAGAAGGTAAGTCAGATGCGAGATCGAACTCTAGTGTTGTTTTCTTACGCCTTTCTATTCAGATTGATTTAGAGAAGCGCAGGGTGTAGTGCGTAATTGCACCGCTAGTGAGAATCCCAATCACACACCGACGCCCTGCGACTCTCCTCTAATAGATCCGTGCTTACTTCGCTGAGATGCTTATCGATTTTCTTCTTTCAAACTTCCCGCGTAGTCGAATGTCGCGCTCTTCAGTCAACCGCGAAAGGACGTTGCGTGGCAAACACTGTTTTTTATCTGTTTGTTTAACAGTCCCGGAGCTCTATCTCGGCGCCAAGCATGCTCCGCGACAGCGGGCTGCACGCATAGTTGCTTCAGATGCCTGAGCGTTATGCCGCCATCTTAAGAACTACTCCGAGTGGAAACATCTGGCGCCCTCGCCCTTGAGAGAAACAAGGCCGAGCGTGCGGCACTTTCGGGAGCACCGTACACGCGACTAGCGTTATCGTGATGTTTTCTATATCGAGCTTTGTATTACGCAGGCTTCTGGCAAAGCAGTTGCGGCTTGGTAAACCACGAGCGCCCCTTTTGTGTTCTGTATTTTACGCTTAAAGAGGCGGCTGGGTGCTTCAGTGCTGATAAATCTGGAGCGAGATATAGGTGATTCCAGAGTTACTGTCGGCTTTTTTGCGCCAACAGACGCAAAGAACCGGTATTCTTGAGCGCGTGGGAGCTGTGACGCACCCTCTCCGCAGCAAAATGATACGCGGTCCTTTGCTAAAAGCAGACTTTTCTGACCTCAGAACATGGAAGCACGGAAGGCCCTTGGGAGCTAACGCGACTGCGCTTTGCGAAATGTTGCGGCACAGCACTTTGCATTAATCACAGCCACGCAAATAATACTGCTCCCGTGACCACGTTGTTCCGCGTTGGGCAGCATAGTTGACGCGCAGAAATTCTGACGCTGAGAGCTGTAAATGTCTGTACCTCTCATCAGTTAATCAGTTTCTCCAAATTTGCCCATTTCGTTGTGCGTCTTAATCTTGAAGGAAGCTGGACAGCACGCATCGGCTCTCGCGCAGCCGCGCTACGCCATGTGGTCAGCGATCAGCTCAAAGAATTAGTTGCCGTTAGAATGATAGAAGTACACATGCGATTAGTCAGTACTAAAGAACTTAAATGCATACGTGTAAATGAGACGTAACGGTTAGAGCATCCGGCTGCTGCGCTGAGGGACCGGGGTTCAATCCAACCGTGGAACACGTAACGCAAGTTCTTTTTTTTTGTTTTAAGTCTGAACTATTCGCCGAGACAGCAGCAGCACGCAGCAGCCACGGTCAGGAAGGTCTGGGAGAGGTTCGAAAAGAAAGCTTCGGCTTGAAAAATGCGCGGTGGAATGACGTCGAATGCTCTTGTGTGCAAATCCGAAAGGTAAAAAAAAAAAAAAAAAATCTAATGAGAAAGTTTTAAGATCGAGCTCTAGATGAAAGGACAAGCAACCACAATAACAAAAGAAGGACTATGCACAACACGACTAGCAAGTAAGACCCGCTTTACTTCATCGCCACAAACACGTATTTATACGTTATACGTCTCTCTGTATTGACCTTTTCTTTGGTGTGTACTTTTTCCTGTGGCTTTCACTCGATGTAGGGAACGCTTAAATGATTACTGAAACATTTGTTCTAAAGTTCCTACACGTACCAAAGGCTATTAGTTGAAAAGTACACCAAGTGTTTATATATGACCGCGTGAAAATATGTATTTACGGAGAAGGTGCGTTGTCGCAGCTTTTTCTGATCACCCTTACTTTTGTTTAAAATCTTTATATCTCTGTTTTAACACTCTTTAAACACACTTTCAAGGATTTATTCAATGATACTGCGATCTCAATTCCTGTAATAGTTGATAGTGCAAACAAAAGGGATTCGCCAGGCCTAGCGATGTGCAGATGACAAAATAGAGAGGCAAAGGTATGAAAACGTGTGCCTTTCTTCCGCCCCTATATCGATGAATGGTTGGCTGAAGGGTTATGTCGTTTTGTTTCTCAAGTTCCGTGCACCGGCCGCTAAGCTCTCTTCAGCCTCGTCGCAAGCTCGCTCTTTGTCTCTAGCCTGGCACGCACTCTTAATCTACCCTCCCCACACGCACTCCTTTCCACTCCACCTTTTTTAAGCGTGGCCGAGTCCGAGCCCGGGTCCGGGTCACCGGCGCGCGGTCGTTACCCCCACGTGCGCCGATGGTCTCTAGTGGCGTCGCGGCGAAAGAACTGCTGGCCCGGTCGAACTCTCAACTTCCGGACAACCCCGCGCGCTTTCCGGAAGGGAACGAGAAAGGACGCGACGCTTCCGGGTCCCTCAAAAAACCGCCTTCCTTCTCCACTTCTGTCTTTCGCCGATGGCACCGCCGCTCTCGTTTGTGCTGGGAAAAGCCAAGATATCCCGTACCGCCTTTTTTTTTTCTCTCTGCTTCCCAATTTTCTGCTTGTTGTGCTCACGCGAGTAAGAGGAATAACGACTTCAGAAACTGGGTCGTCGCTCGTATTTCTTCCTTACTTTCGCGCTCGTAGCTAGCCAACGCCATTCTCACTGCGCGAAGCGCTAACGGAAAGGAATTCCTCAGGCAGTGCGCAAAAGGTGCGCGGGTGAGAGTATAGTCACATGCGCCGAATTCACAGTCAGCGGGAATACTAAAAAACTAAACGCGAAAAGAGAAACAATAAAACAAAAGCACAAAAGGGGCAATCGAAATGCGCGCGACAAACGATAAGCGAAACGAGCGCCAGAGTACAGATAGCACGGAGGAGACCCGAGACGGGAAGATAGAGAAATAAAAAATAAAACGCAGGCGAGGACACCAAGAAATATACAGAGGAAGGCTGAGGAAGTGGGGACGGAACGAGAAGAGTGGGGAGCACAACGACTGCGAAAGTGCGCATGCACTGGTGCACGGTACATAGCTGTAGTGTTAAGGATAATGGCGAATGGCTTCTGACGTCCGCAGTTTGGCTCTGAGAGACAATTCTGTGGATGGCTTCATATTGTTCTGACCGCGTAGGTATCTTTAACCTACACCGAGAACCTAAGTTAACGAGCCTTCTTGGGTTTGACATGCACCCCATCCGGACGCGGTCGCCTCGGCTGCGAAACAACCCGCGAGCTTGCACTCAGCAGAGCAACGCCCTCGTCACGGAGTCACCGCCCCGGGTAGCAGTGCGACAGGAAATACGAAGACCGTGACTGAGAATGCAGATTGTTGTCAGCCCTGGTCATACTATTTCACTCCACGAAGCAGTCACGGAAGCAACTCGCGCCTACGCCATTCGCATCGAACGAGCTTTGCATTGTTCAGTCATCAGTTTCGTGTATACTGATGGAGGTCGTTGACAAGAAACACTGTGCGATAGGCTGCAGCTGAAGCTTCTGGTGTATTTGTACCTGGAGCTTCATCAGAAGCAATTGTTGCGAAACTTCAGATGCAATTCTTGTTACACCAGAAAAAAATTCAACACTGTACGTCCTTCCTGCTATAGCTCAGCTTCTTACTCTTCCCGCTTACCTGAGTGACACAGTTGAGCGCATTTCTGGCTCAAATGCATGGACTAGAGATTGCAAAGAGCAGAAAAAAACACGGATATACTACGCGTATTTTCAATACAAAGTTGTAGTCGTCGGTGTTGAGATAAATCCATCCTTTGTAAGAGTACTTCCACTAGATCTCTACCTTGCTCTCGCAACTGCGGAGCGACCATCTGTGAAAGAACAAAGCCATGTTTCTCTTGATTATCTTCTGATTGCTCCTCTATTTCGAGAAGCAAGCGTTAAATTACGTTGGCTCGGTTTTGAGATGCCAACACGAACGACGGAAAAGCAGTATCATAAACCGCTGCTGAATAAAGACATAGGCACGCCATAACTACTTGCGGTTCACGAAGCCCATGAAATACGTGCGTGAAATACGTCACCCAACGAACTAGCTCGAATTGCACTGGTTCGTTTACTTCTCCGCAGTGACACTGATGGTTTCTCAAAAAGATGGGAAAAAAAGAAAGCAGGTTTCGGTTTTGTATGCGGTACACGAGGAATCCGGTTTGGCTAGAATTGTTCGTATAAGTTCTCGGATTGCGCATGTCCGCAGTTTTTTTCAAGCAATCACGGTCTATCTTTGTTTTTGTTTCACTTAACTTTTCTTCAGCATGATGCTTATTCTAACCGAAGCACCTAGGATAGGCAAAAAAAAAAAGGAAAAAAGAAAAACCTCACGCAAACAATCAGAGCCACTCCCCTCCCTTTCCGATTCCATGGTAAGTAAATTGCTTCATTCTAAACAAACAAGCAAATAAAATGCAGCAACAAAAAATATATCAACGGCACGCAATACGTGGGGGACCAGCATTTGCAAGCACGAGGCTATGTCGTATTTCGCTTGCTGCCTTGCTCAGATTTCCAGCATGACTCGCATTTCGTACGTCCGCGCGTGCCGAAACATGCAAACATTTATTAATGTTTTTTTGTCCGCCATTTGGGATGCTGTTCTGACGAAACAGTTTGGAATAAATAATCAATCTGAATACCGCATGCAAACAAGACAAACAAAAATACCTCGAATCAATCTCACATGAAATTCCGAAACGGTACTGGGACGTTCGGTTATCCGAAAGTACAGGCGCCGGCGCAGAAAGAGAGAAAAGGAAAGAACACCAAAGGCTCTTGTTGTATAAAACAAAGTCAAGATGAAAAATGTAGGCACTCGCGAGCAGAAGCGAAAACGAGGACGCGCGTTACATTTGCTTTTCTTTTTCTTTTTCGTGGGAGCAGCAGTCATTCCTCAAGTTCACGCCCAACGATGGCGCGTTCGAAGCGATGAAACACGAAACAGTTACATGTGTTTGAGGTGGCGAAAACTTTGCCTCTTTTCGTTTCTTTTTCTTTTTCTCGCTTCCGGATGGATGAATGCACGTTTTCTCGAACCTTTCTTTTACCCCGAACTTTCAGTTTCTTTTTAAATTCTGGTACACATATATAGTGAGAGAAAAAAGTACAACCGACCATCAGTGTCTGTTGACGCAAGCAAGGCGGTCGAAGCGGGCGCTGACGCCCACATACGAGGATCGTGTGCCACTTAAAGAATCGGCACTTGAGTACGCGAGTCCTCCCTACAGACAAAAAAGAAAGGCACAATAACGCATAAACAAAGAAAGCACATTCAAAGCACATTACGCTCCGGAGAACTCTCCGCTTTGGCCTGAGAACGATAGTTTTAAACCATTGATTTCCACTGTTCGCTGTATTTGCTATAAAGTGAGAGAATGAGAGAGAGGCAGAGAGAGAAAGAGAAGCACCTCTCGTTACATTTATTTTCCCTTTCAAAGGTTTCCGCCTCGCGGTAGTTGTATAAGTTTGACGCTTTAGAAGTATCGAACAGTAGCGCAAGCAGGGAGAGGGAATACTTGAGCAATTGGAGAATCCGCGAGATTACGCTGAAAAGCGCGGAACACGCGGTTGATGCGAAACTGCCTGCCGTTAGGCAATTACTGGTTTTTCTCACTTTCACGTTGCTGTATCAGCAAGGCCTCGCCGCAGCTTTTCGGAAGCACAATTTCCACGGAACAATTGCCGTATACTTTCCGCTCTAAAGTCGGCGCCCGATGCAAAAGTCCGCAGGTGCCAATTTACTTTGAACATGGCAAGCAAACGAAAACATATTTAATTACATAGTGGTGCATTTCACTGTCTTTCAGTGACCGAAACGACTTTGTAGAGCAGCCTCATAATTATTTCAGAAATGGCTATATGTGTCTTGGGCTCCAGCTTTACCAATTTTTATGCTTAGTACACTAATCTCTGAATGTCAGGTATTTATCTTTAGGGACAGACTCTGGTTGCATTAGCACCTCAAAATGTTCAGTCAGATTGCCTACGGTGATCCAAAAATCAGCTTTTAAACCAACAAACAGGCGATAATGGCACCACGGGAATATTCAATGAGACCTTCAGCGGGAACCTACGTAGAGCCGGACTCGTGCTCACATTATAGTTTCACCAACGAATTGTTCGTAGACGCCTGTTCTTACGAAATCTAATCATAATGGTTACTCAACAATGACGACGGCACGGAGCACACGAAGACAGCAGAATCAATCAATCAATCAATCAATCAATCAATCAATCAATCAATCAATCAATCAATCAATCAATCAATCAATCAATCAATCAATCAATCAATCAATCAATCAATCAATCAATCCCCCATATCACCGCATCTACAACTATTTTCTTTGTTCTATGACTCGAGAAGTAACAACCACTATGTGAAGGAGCCAACGCCTACTAAATCTGAAAAAAAAGAAAGAAAAAGAGTATTTTGATTTTTTTTTTTTCACTCTCACGCACAATATAATTAATGCACTGGTGATAGCCAACGAATTTTTAATAGTTGGGCATCACTGACACATATTTAACAGTTCTTGGCTTACTTTCGCAAGCCTTCTGATTGTTTTCGATATGACTAAGATTTGCATTTAAAATCCCCACAACATTCAGATTCGTTTCTACACTACCTCACAGGAGTGAGCATCATCTGCAATGCATCATCGATACCTCCCGTTCTCACGCCAATAATCCACTACTGAAAGACGCGCTCAATTACACTACACGGCATAAGGCATACTCGCCTAACGCTACGCACTCTGTTGCAATGAAGGAATTTTCTTTAACAAGTGCACCCATGATCAAAACGTTGTGGACCAACATTTACAAAAAAAAATAATAAAGGAAAAACGAATGCAGATGAGCGCCTCTACAACGAACACCTCTACAACGAACTGATCTTTACAACGAAGGAATAATTTTGTCTAGATTCTAGCTGTGCGATGCGCGACCTTTACAACGAAGTCACCGGTACAACGAATGACTTCGTAGGGCCCAAATACTTCGCTGTAAAGGCGTTCGACTGTATATGCGACGCCTTGTCATGTAACCTGAAATTGAAGACTAGTTCATTCTTGGCAATCGAAACATCACAGTGCATTCTTCAGTTCCAAGTTTTCAGTACTGAGTTGCCAAGGAATTCGTATCTTGTTTTCTTGTAGAACCCCTGGTTCACATACTTTTAGTCACTGGTGCCCGTATAACCATGTCACGTGGTGCCGTAAGGCGATGCATTGAAGACATAGTTCAAGTATTATTGATGAAAAAAAAAAAACGGGAAGAGATTGATAAAGCCGGAGTCGTTGCAGGCAAGGGTCAGTATATAGAGGGAGGTTTTAATAAAGAGAAAATAGATCAAGGCAAGATAGGCGAAATACTAGAATGCAATAGATGTATATATTACCTGATTAGCTCAAGCAGGGTAGGTGATTATTTGTCGCCATCCTTTGTCGAAGAAGATGGCAAGATTAATCACCATCAGCATGAAGACGTACATTTATTTAACGCGGAGAAATGTGCCATTGCCAAACCTGAGCGATCCGATTAAAACAAAAGCTTCCCATTTGTAACCGCACTACATGACAATTTCATCAGCACGCCGGCAAACTTCTATAAAACTATTGCCGTAAAATAAGTTGGCTTTTCCCCACAAAGGTGCTTGCTGCGGAGAAGCCACTTTCGACAATTCACTTTTAATGAGCTGCATTCGCATTACAGGCTCAACGCCGATTTGGAACCTTCCTATGCCGTCCTTAAAAAGAAAAAGAAAGGAAACCATCCATGGTTGAAGTTTATTCATCATGTTTCTTCTAACCTGCAACATTGAACTCTATCCATCATGTTTCTCCTACGACACACTCTGTAAATATCAAATTTCGTTTTGATACAGCCGATAATGTTGAAACGATGTACTGTTCAATATCGGCAAAGCTCTAAAGCGCGTTTAACAGGATTTTAGTGATTTCCCAAAACACCTTTAATTACACGACGCGCTCATATTTTCGCGCACACAGCCCCTTTGGCATGTTCCTTTAAACTTTCATTGTTCTAATTTAGCTTCCTACGCGTATTTCGTGAAGGTAGCGCCCATATATTATGAGTAATTGATAAGAACTGGTTGAGCAGAAATGCCTACTTCTGATCACAAAGTATGAATGAAGCAAGTTCTTCTATGTGCGTCATGTTTAACATTAACTTTTTTGGGGGGGCGGCAAAATATCGGCATGCATACAATTCGTGTTTACGAAATAGTACATCCATCATAAGTAAGAATTTATTGCTCTTGAGGGAAGGTGATTGCATTAGGGTGAATTCAAACCCTGAGGCCACATCAAATAGGTCGATCTCAAGAGCGCTATTTTTTACGTAAGAGCAACACGAAATACAATTCCTTGCATAGAATTCAATGTTTGCTGCCACTTCTGATTCCTCAATCCAGTTTTCTTTTCTTTCTTTTTCTGCTTGGTGCAAAAGCTGCCTCAGCTAAGCCTTACAAGAAATGGCGAGAAGCGAGCATTACCTTTTTTTTTCTTTTTTCCTTCTTTCTTGTTATTTTTTTTTTTTACAATGACGCATTCAAAAAACGAACAGAGCAGCGAATATTTCGTACCAGCAAGCTATGCACGCAACATGTATGACTTGAAGTAAATGTACTGCAATCCCTCGTTCTTTCACCTTAGGACTTTGAAGGCAACTTGCGCAGAACCGTTTTAGGAAAGAACGAAGTTCATGTCTTGAAATATGCGTAAGAGCAGGCGAATCCTGCGGCGCCAGTCTTATCCCTGTTTCCCTTTTACCTGATTTCTCTGGTCGAGTTCAACGGTTCCTTCCGCTTTATGCTTCCCTTCAAAAGTTCCAGATAGTCAACAAAGACGGTTCGGCTCGCGCCGCAAATGGAAGCACTGGTTTCAAGATGCCGGGCCCTATCTGATGCGGTTGAATGGTTGCAGAGACTTGATGCGAGAGCCAGAGAGGCGAAAAAGAGAAAGTAGAGCAGAAAGTAGATGGAGAGGGGGGGGAGGACAAGGAGAGGGAACAGGCGAAGCTGTCGAACACAGACGCGCGTGCGCATGCCGTAGATCATTCGGCCTGGCGCTGGCACAAAAGGTCCATAGTCAATATGCGGAAGAGATGCGCGATAGTTGTAAAGGGAAGGAACCGCATCAGAGGAAGGCCAACGGGAAACGAGCAAATACGATTGCGCAAGTGCGCGTCGTCGATGAGACGAAGCAAAAAAAAAAAAAAGAAAAGAAATGAAGAATTGTCTGGAGGACGAAACCAGGAATTACCAGACGGACAAAAGAGACAGAGGGTGAAAACGGCCATAGAGCGCATCAGAAGAACGATGTCGCGTGGTTTAAAGCGAGGGATGAAATAAAGAAAGTAAAAACAAGATAGAAGATACAGGAGAGAAGATTGTGTGCCGGGCAAAGCGGCGGAAAGAGAATTCCCTCCAGATGCGAAGTGCAACTACGCAGTTCCCAGAGCGGATCGATCGAGGTCCGGCCGGCGAGCCCTTGGTTGCCAGGGCGCGCGGCGCGTTAGAGACAGGCCGCGACATCTATCAAGCAGATTTAGAAGTGCGTCCTCGGCGCCTGTCGTCATTGCCGCTGCCGTCCTCGTCTTTTGGGAGGCATCCATAAAGAGGCGCCACGAAGGACGTTGTAAACGAACGCCTGGCCTTCGTGTCTCTAGATACGCACACGCTGCATCGAAGCCTCCCTCCTTGTGCGAGGCCGAAATGTTACGTGTACAGACGGCTACGGCGGTGGGGGTCGTGGAGGGGGAGCCCAGTGTGGCGGTGCTTGCGGGTCTTGCTATCGGCGCCTGCCGACGTTTTACGGTTTCGACGCCAGCTTTCGGGTTCGTCGGTACCGATGATGTCTTACGTCTTTCAGTCTTTTTGCCAGAAAGGTCGCACAGTGTCGCCGGAGAAGTGGCGCACCCAGTAGTGGCACTTATGTAATAGTGAAAGAGGAACACTTCCTGAGCTGTCAGTGTCGGGTGAGCTAACAATCTGGCAGCAGAACGATGTACTCTCCTGACGTCTTTATATTATTATTATTATTATTATTAGTAAGTAAGTATATATATATATATATGTATATATATATATATATATATATATATAAAGGAAGGAAAAGTGATCCTCAATGAGTTGAACAGGCACACGAGGCCGCGGTGTGGTCCGAAACGAACAGTCCCAGATATGAGCAAAAATACCACAGGAAAAAAAAAAAAAGAACTTCTATATATGCAGATCCATCGCACACGTCAGAATCTATGTGAAGCGACGTTTTTGTGAAGCGATTAATTAAATGCTATCAAACTAAACGTGATCTCTACAATTATCTTTATTGTTATACTGGGCAACGTGTAATCTCACGCATTGTTTATCTTTATGCACCACACATGCGCATTTTTTATAGTAATGCCACGTTTATGTTTATGGAGTACATCGTTCGCAAGCAATGCGCAAACGCAAAAGAGTGGTAAGATTAACTATTATTCATCCGTTTCATTCCAGCGTCTGCGACCAAATGAAGAAAACTAGCGTACGCACGTGCACTTTCGCAGGCGTGTTACGTGACGGGCTCTTGTCCTGAGAGACAGAAGTTCGATCCCACCACCATTCCCGTATTCCTTATATAGCGAAGCTTTCTATGAAAACCGGCCTCACGGACTTTGCTGGCCGGGGCTGCTGCTGTTTCTGGGTGCTGCTGTTCACGTCCCACCGAATAGCTTACACACAGAACAGGCTGCCCATAACGAATCGACTTATATGTATGTATATAGCCATATGTACTACGCCTAACAGATTCGTCGGTGGTGGTTTCTGTTCCTCTACGGCATCAAAGAATGCGAGACAACCAACGCTACCTAAATATCCCCACTGCAGCGAGCATATGCCTTCAAGCACGTCGTTCCTTTCTGAACAGCTTCCTTTGGCTATATTTCACCTGTTTTTTGTGGTCCGAGGAGTAGGCGATGCGATTGAGGGGTCAATCGCACAAACCATAAAAGCTCTCTGAGGCACACACTGGAATGAGCACCCCCAACGAAGCGGCTCACGGCGTTGCTCGAGGCCTGACTCACCGAGCAGCATCGGAGGAAGAGCCCCCGCGGGGTACTGCAAACGTCTGGGCATGGGAGGATCGTATGACCAGTTTTCACGACATCACGGCACACTACCAATTACAAAGACGCATATACCCATTCCCTCACGCTAGGTTAGACAGGACGCAAGCAGTACACTTTAGACAATTACAAACAGACTCTTACAGAAACCCCAGACTCATGCACGCCATGTATCCAGACATGTACACTACTAACAGATGCACATCGTGTGGCGAGGTTGCCACACTAAATCACATGTTGTAGGAGTGTCGGGACCTAACAAACAAGTCGGGCAGTGCCGACCTCTCCGTCTCTTCCACCGCCAGCCTCCGGTCACGCTGGATGACCGCACTGCTCAGCTCTGACCTGACAGCACAACTCTGGGCCGTCCAGCGAGCCGAGGAAGCCGCTTCGAGACAAGGTCTCGGAACCGCGTCCGCGGCGGGTACCCAGACCCATTAAAAAGACGCCGGACTCAAATCTTGTTGATTTGAAATAAAAGTTTACGCTCTCTCTCTCTGAGGCTCGAGTGTTCGCGACAGCGTTGTGGTTTCCGAAGCTTTTTTTCTTCTTTTTTTTTAAAGTGCTGTTGTGTGGAGCTGTGTACCGTGTTTCTCTGCCTCCTTGACTGACGGTTGCGGGGTGCGTTGGTCGCTTCGGAAACCGCTGCGCCTTTCTTGACCAAATGCGCAGTTTCGTGTTGCCGGCTCGCCGCAGCTTCACTTAGACCGATTCCAACAGTGTTAGGGTTCTGCATGATATTTTTTTTTAACTTGTGCCCCCTGTGTCCCTAAATTTATCTTCAGGCTATTGCTGCGCTGCATGGGAAGAACGAATCTTAGGCCTGTTAAAACAGTGAAGAGATTAATATTATATCCACAAGCTTTCGTTAGTGTTGAGGTGCAGTTTTCTTTTAAATACGAAGTTCTAGAGAGATGCACGTTTACTTGTTCTTCAAGAAATAAAAGAAAAAGAAAGAAAGGAACAATAACAACAACATATGGACTCTACAAGCATGGACAGACAGCGAATTTTGGGAGGTTTAAGTGAAGCGTACAAGGGGGAAAGCTTGGACGAGTTGGTAATGAGTTGATAGCAGTGTTTTGCGCAGCGCATGAATGACTTGAGGAAAAGCACAGAGGAGAAAGGGGGCTTTAAATGAGTTGCCATGGGCGCACGTCGATCACACACAGATAAGTATATGCGGACTGCTCGTAGGCAAAGAAAGAAAAAAAGATCCTTGTCGTGCGTTTTTGCGTATCGCAACCGAAGTGCACAACGCTGAACCCAGCTCCGTCGCCCAGCGCATTGCCGTAGTCCCAGCGTGACGCTGAACAGCGGCACGAGTCACATTGCTTACACAAACCGCAACGGGCGATCGCAAGCGCCTTGTACCCTGGTGCCAATTAAAGAGAATTAGATTAGCCACTCCGGTTGCCCACCTACCCGGTCTGACGCGCCTCTTGCCTGCGGGCGAAACGCAAGCTCCCACAATTGACGGCGGAAGCTCTGTCCTCCATAACTGGTCGATGGCCGCACGCGACCGTGCGACTGACGGCTACGTCGTGCGACGTAAGGGCAAGCACGATGCCAGTAGCGGTCCCCCCTGTAGCGGGTTGGGGAGGAGGAGGGGGGCAGATCGTTACTCTCGATCCAGGAACTTCGCATTAGGCCATTCTCGGAGGGGACCGCTCCGCCGAGAGTGACTCGTGTGTTCTGCCGCGGATCCAATTAGACGCAGCTCGCGCTCATCAGAAAGGCAACGGGAAGACGCAGCCGCTTTTGTGTGGGAACCGCGTCATCCGCGGCGTCGATTAAGCGCCGCCGTCTCCTCTGCTTTGTGGCACCGAATGCAGGACGAACGGTGGCTCTGAGGGCCAAAGGCGGCACGGTATGCGGTGCTGTTAGGCCGCTGTCGGGGAAGGAAGGCTAGAAGCCGAAACGTGGAACGATGGCCGGCAATATGCAGAGGGCAAGGACGGTCGAGACAACAAGGAGCACCAAAGATGAGCGATTGCTCTTGTTTCTGTTCAACCGATTTCACGTTGTTGGCACCACGTCAAAAATAAAATGCATTGAGTTAATAAGCAAATTTATCTGCCTTTTGTTTTCTGTCGACACTAAGAACTAACTTTCTTGATACCGATTGTCTGTGTACAGTGCTTGCTTTGAGAGTAGGAGCCATTACTGCACCGTAAGTCGGAACTCAACGGGTAATAAAATGATATTTCAGTGCAAATATAGGAGTACTGATTTGTGTATGCAAGAAACATACCATACAGGTGGTAAACGAACAGTAAACAGCAAGTGCTAATACTGTTTCTGCGTCCTTCCTATTCTGTGATCATATTTTTTAGCGCTAAAGATCTTTCTGTTCTAAATGCACCAACTAGCCCAACAGCAAGCACTACTATCCAGGCGTAATTATCTGGTTATAAAGTAGAGGCTCAACGCAGAAACATCTGCAGTGGCTATGGCTGCTTGGCCAATCGCACGCATGCAAGGGCCGCATTATTCCAGATTAAACGAAAGAATTAGACCAAGGATGTTGCTTGCATACGGTACTAGCCCCTCATCCTGCCGCAAACGTAGCCCCACAAGCAGATGAAAACTGCGTATTAGATGCGATGGAAGACAGATCTGAATTCTAATTGCAGAGTATGTTGAATGTTATTACCACTAAGGCAAATGAGTCACAGCATTTGCTGGTAGGTCTGTCGAAACAACGAACGACACGGCACCTGCAGCAGAGGTGTCTGAACACTGAACACACGTGAAGTTATTTATTTATTTATTTACAGAATACCTGTGTCACCTCGAAGGCATTATCGCAGGGGAGACAGTTAGCTAAAGATGTATTAAATTGTTCACAGAAATAAGTAAAGAATGCGTATACGAATAAGTAAAGAAAGTAAAGTGATATCAAGGTGGGAACATACAGTAAGTTAACATTTTCAAGCGTAGTACAAAATTAAAACAAAATTAGGACAACAGTGCGTACTGCAGCTGTATTCGTGCTCCTTCTTTGAGTGGTCGAGTCTAGACGAGATATAAGCTGGCTCCAACAGGTAGTTGCGGCTATCAATGCCTGTTTGATTATAGAAGATACGGCGGAAGAATTTCAGCCTTAAAATGTTTCTTCTGGTGAATAACGTTTCTCAGCCCAGCAGGCGTTTTACTTCAGTGATACTCTCTAAAGGGTTGTAATAATTGGAGACGAAGCGTGCAGCCTGATTTCGAAGTTTTCTCATTACTTGTATCAAATAGTCCTGATGAGGTTCAAATCATAAACGCCTAATCAAGGATATATCTGACATGAAAAATAAAGTGTTTCTTTAACATCTTTGGATGGTGATTTGAAATTTCTACGAATAAAGAAAGCAACATTTTACTTGCCTTAGGTACCGACTGCTGGATGTGTACGTTCCATTTAAGTTTCGTCGTGAAGTAGCCACTAAAGTACTTGCACTCTGAGAGGCTTTTTATTGTTGTATTTTCAACTTCGTACTGTGTCTGAGGTTCGAATTTTTTATTGGAAAAACGTACGTGATTACATTTATTAATATTAACATTCACGGTAGACACTGATTTGCTTTTTTATCAAGGTCCCTCTGCAAGATTGTTACATATCTAATGGTGAATTTAATTCTCTGCAGTAAAAAAAACACAGTCGTCTGCAAATAATTTCAAGGTGAACTGTATGCCATCCACAATGTCGCTAATAAATATGAGGAACAACAGTGGCCCCAGAACGCTGCCCTGGGGCACTTCTGAAGATACGCTTATGCATTCAGGGAGGTACAGATTCCGGCACCTGCGCCTACAGACGCAGGAGCCATCTTGCTCAAACTACCAAGCTTGAGCAAGATGCCTGGCCATAGGATGTGCTGCAGACAAAACGAGGGCGCCTGTTTTCAAGTATACAGTGGGCCCTTCTTATCTACACCGATGGGGGACGGTGACTGGATCTGGCACTAAGCTGCGATAAGTTTGTGAAAAGAAGCCCACTCTACGTGTTGCGACAAGTATACCACATGCTGGCGAGGTGCGCGTGGCGTTACTTATAGGCGTACCTCACAAACCGCGCTATTATTGCACTTCACATTTCACCCACTCTGTCACTTATTTAGCTGCTAAATAATAGCAGAAACGTGACAAGCCATTTTTGCTGTTCGCCGAACAGATACACCTATGATTTTATAACGCTGTCGTACGTTAGGATATAAATTATTATTATTTTTTTTATTTGCCGCGAATCATCACTGCCGCGCTGATTAGGTGGCGCATGTTAGAGACATTAGTCTGTGCAAGCGATATAAATGTTTAAAAAGGCTTTTGTTCACAGGCAAGTAATACCATCTCCAACACTGAGTGCTTTAAAAATCTAAACGAAAATGTTTCAATAAACTTTCACGAAGTCCCGACTTTAAATGTGATCTTTCCACGCACAGCGCTTTGGACTCTGCTAACGTCTTGAAAAAGAAGAAAAGGAGATCACTTTCGAAATAGAACATTAACGGTCTGCTTTCCCTCGTTCTTCCAGCTCCCAGGCGTAATAGAAATTTCCCGCAGCCGCTTTTACTTATGCAAAAGAGTAACGCCTCTCTCCTTTCCACTTCTCTTTTCACCTCCAGCTTAAGTGTCCCTGTTTGCGCTTGGCGCCAATGCACGCAAAGAAGAACTTAGCACTCCCCCAAAACAAAGTGCAGGGCGCTCATGCAACAATAGTGCTAGTGCTAATTTATTAATACGGAGACCAAGCGCGAAGCCACGATCCCGCTGCAGAAGAAAAAGAAAAGTACAAACAAGAACAACGACACAAAGCGCAGTAAAAGGCTGCACGACAACAAGCGAAATAACGGTTCCTGAAACACGCAAGAAACACAACGGCAGCGTTCGGGGCAGGCGCCAACAGGAGAATGCCATTATTTGAATGTGTCCTCGTGCATACTTTACCGTGCGACGAGCGCTGGACAGCCTCTTTTGGAGGGCGATGGCTTATGCAAACGCTGCATGGCGCCAGTAAAACAAGGACGTGCGCGACCGAAGGCCGTTAGAGTAGGCACGGAGAAACGCAGAATGTAAGGAAGAAAAGAACAACAACGAAGTATGGGCATCAAGTAAGCGTCGTCGGGCCTCTCGATCTACGTCCATGAAAACGACAAACTTGACTGCTCAGAAAAATCATCCTTTCAGACCGACACAAATATGTGAAATTCAATGCACGGTTAGATGGCGAAGCATGGTCTGCATTAAAACGAACAACAGTGAGGTAGCTTAGCGGTTGCGTGGCAGAGCACACGTTCAAGAAGCCCATGAAGAGCGGATAAAGTTTACATACAGTGAAGGGCAGCGAGAACGGCCAGAGAGTCACCACTATCATCTTCATCGTAATCAGGATATTTAGATACACTGTGCAGGAAAGGATTAATTTTCCGACTCCCAGTGAGCCACAGTTCCCCTGTTCCTCGTCAGCCAATTCTATCCTATGGTCACAAGTTTCGTAATGTCATCACTCCATCTTCTCTGCCATCTTCGACAGCATTTTCCTTCGAATCGACTACTCTAACAGACCACCGCCTATCTTCTCTACAGATTAAACAACTTTTTGCAATCCCATTCGTGTTCCTAATCTCTGCTATAGAGTATCAGCTACTCTCGTTTGCCCTATAGTCCATGCTGCCGTCTTTTCCTATGTCTCAACTTCACGTCTGTGATCGTTCGTTACGTCGTCTCTTGCGTTGTCCTTAGCTCCTTCACAAATACCTTTGTTATCCTTCAGGTTCGGGCCCACATCATTGTTACCATCGATACAAGCGCTGGAATATGCATGCTTCATACAGTGTACTTTTTCTTCGACGGATATTGGTAAACTGCCGTTCATGATCTGATAGTGTCTGCCATCACTACAGATAAATATATTAACACCTGCACTGGAGGACGAAAATGATTAGATAGATAGATAGATAGATAGATAGATAGATAGATAGATAGATAGATAGATAGATAGATAGATAGATAGATAGATAGATAGATAGATAGATAGATAGATAGATAGATAGATAGATAGATAGATAGATAGATAGATAGATAGATAGATAGATAGATAGATAGATAGATAGATAGATAGATAGATAGATAGATAGATAGATAGATAGATAGATAGATAGATAGATAGATAGATAGATAGATAGATAGATAGATAGATAGTGAAAGAACGATCTATCTATCAGAAAGAACGTGAAGACCTGAAAATAAACAACTGCCTAAACAACGGACCCACCTGCAGGCTCGAGTCAAGACCCATGGCCCTTAAGAAGCGCAGTAAGGCCCAAATGGCCTGAAAAATACATATTTTGAATGAGGCACATAGCAGTGGGAACACGTTTTTACGACGGTGATGAGGAACCTTCGTCGTTACTGAATAAAGTGATGGTAAGGCGCACAAATAGGAGCATCGTTCATTGGATTTGTGAAAATACAGAAGAGTGCACTCTTCTGCATGGTATTTGCAGGGGCTCTATAACGTAAAGCTATACCAAACTGTTGCTATTCCATTTCTGCAATCATCCCTTCACGATATGACGTGTGTACACAGATTATGTATGATTAGACCGAATATATGAAAAATAAATATTTCCGATTCCACACCTTTTTCGACATCAGCGCACTGCTACTGGTCAAAAGTTTTTGGTCTGGGCCCACTTCGTGTTTCTTTGACGCGACGTCACTAAATTGTGAAAACTCACCACTTCAATGTGACGTTTAAGCATTAAACACGCATTATTATGCTGAACAAAACTGAATTTTTGGGGATATTTACAGACTTCCCCGTTTCGAACGGAATAGAGAAATTCTGCCCACTAATCGCTCTAACACTGGCGTGTCAGAGCGGTGTTAGGTGTTATATAGGTATTATATAGTCATAACTTTTGAAAACGGAAGACATGACCTGCGCACAGCTCTAAATCAGTTGCATGGAAAGCCATTCATCTTGAACAAGATCTTGAGACCATTGCCTCGCATATCGCAGTTACCAAAGGCCACAAAAGCGTTTTTGCGATTTTTTTGAAACTATCGCATTGGTTGACCGTCGGTGATCCGGACTGAGTGATCGTTAGTGATATAGAGCAGAAAACTGTTGGTACGGTGGGGATATCTACAGTGGACTTTGTATTTTTATCTTAATATTTCCTTCTCCTTTACCCTTCCCTCAGTGTAGGGTAGCCAACCAGGCTCAGCGCTGGTTAATTTCCCTGCCTTTTATTTATATATTTCTCTCTCTCTCTCTCTCTTGCGTATAATAAAAAAAGTACGAAGCAGTATAAAGTTGTCGAGGCCTATTGGCAAGTGTATGACTTCGCTCTGCCAACTCTTCTTCGCTAAGGATGCGTATTAGTTGCATATTTAACCTTTCGTTGCATGCTGCCGCGATTTTCGACCAGCCACCGTAAGAAAAGAAAGTGGAAGCGAACCAATCGCGGACATTGACACCACCTTCCTCGTCCGGTTATCTACTCTCACTGCGCAAGTTTGGCGCTAACGAAACCCTCACCACTTGTGTGTGTTCCTTGCCTCCTGTCAGCCTTTCAAAAATTTTTCACGACAGGCAATACTATTTGTTATGAAAGCAAACAAAAGTGGCCTCCTAAAAACGAGGACAGCGTTTGATTGGGCCGTTCAAACAACGCTTCGTGTCACCGCCCGATGCTTGCGTCAGCGCTTGCGTAAATTTGACGTCAGGAGATTGGAATAAAAACAGATTGTAATAGGTTTAAGTTATAGGGCCTCAGGTCTATCTTATGTTACGAAATTTTGGTTTGACACATAATTCAATATGCCCTAAAGCCATGCATAAGCGATAGCAGAATGTTTAAAACACTGCCACGTAATCGATCCGACAAAACTAATATAAAAAAATCCCTACGATAACTGGTCGCCACGGTTATCCTACGGCTACTCGCGTCACAGATCGTCTTTGGGACTTCAAGTTCATAGTATTACTCTGCTCGCGTCGTCAGACAAGTTAAGCCGCTTGAATAGTGCAGCATGGGTTGTAGACGCACTACAACGATGCTACGACGAGATGGCCGCTTGGCTAATGGCGCATGCCAACGTTCCCTGAAAGTCATTTTCAAAATGGTCCATTGAGCACGTTTAGCAACGGGCAGCGCGCGCCTGTGTAGACGGCAGACGCTCCACAGTCCACACGCACACTGCTGTCTTGCTCAATATGCACTTCCCGCAAGTAGATCCCTTCAGATGGCACTCGTCTTTTGTGCTGCTGCTATAGCTGCCCTTATCTCGTTCCGAGCACATGTAGACGCATCTACGCGTTAAGTATAGGACACCGCGGTACGGTGCACGACTCCGAAGAAACGCAGGAGCTAGGGCGCCGTCGTCGTCGTGTGTGTGCTCCGAAGCGAAACGTTTTCGAACCGCAGGTTTACGGTCACGTCGGCGGCGGAGGGAAGCACAAACAGCAGCCGCGCCAATACAGACAACGTCTGGCCGCGAGACTGCAACGTTTGGGATGAGGAAACGCACCCGTCCCGCCCATTGGCGTTTTTACCATCCACGTTTCCGAACCGCACTCGAACAATTCCCGCGGGAACGGAGAACGCGTGGGAGCGGTGGGGTGGGAGGGGGGGGGGGGTAACCTGGCTCTGACAAGGGGCGCTGGCATCGTTCTGTGCGCGACGCTATGCCGGCGCACTAGCGCGAGCGGTGCGTCAATTGATGCAAAGGGAAATTGGCGGCATGCGAGACTGTATAGTATGTATAGAGGGGGCAAATACCGGGGCGGCAGCAGAAGCAGCAGCGTCCTGTATAAGAGGACGCTCGGCATGTGACTCAGACGCGGGGAAAGCGGGGTGCAATGCCCTCGCAGTTCCCGTACTAATGTCAACGCCACGTGTTCCCGCAGGAGGGTGAAAGGAATGGGGAACGACAAAATAAGTATGGGGAAAGCCCGGTCCCCATCCTCCCCGAACCGACCGCGCAGGCTTCGAGCTCTTCTTTTTCCGGTCGCCGCGCCGGATGATGACGGAACGCTGGAGCTTGGCCCCGCGCCATTCGTTCACACGGAGCGGGACGACTGTCTTTCGCTGGAGTCGCTTGTCACCGGCGCTGGCTAGTGGTACGAGCAGGATCGTTGTCCCTGAGCTGGGAATGATGCGAGAGTCGATATTAGTGTCGCAGCGGTGAAGCTACAGATGTATGTTGGACTCCACGTTGATCTGATCCGACTTGTAGATGTAGTATATGTCAGTTACGCGTAGTTCACCACCTCACATAAAAATAAATACGAATCCAGAAATTGTTTATTTACGTAAATAAACCTGGATAACCCTGTAGGCGGTAATCAAAGAGATAAAAAAAAGAAAATCTGAGGTTTGGTTTGCATGTGCAAACCAAAGAACACGAAGATTGTGCTTGTGATCAACTGGACGAATTCGCTGCTCTAAAAATGATTATTGTAAACTGTAGAATTCAGACATCAACCATGCATAGCGTTGTGCATTATAGCGGCGTAATTATTTCTTTTAGAAAACTTCTTTCTTTTTTCCTTTTACAGTCTTTGCTTGCGTGGCCGCTTGCCTAATGGTGCAAATCGACGTTTACAGAAAGTCATGTTGCAAATGTAACCCACGCACAGCATCGGCAGCATGGATAAACAGATGGCATACTCTCTATCCAGACTACACACTGTAGCGTTTGTCAAAACGAAAAAACAATACAATTCGGACAAAATAAACTTGTTGAACATGATATGACCGCAGTGTACTGTGGAAACGTATGTTCTAAGATTGCATGTTCTGTGCAAGCTGTACAGGCAGATGCCCGCATATAGTCCCTTTCTTACTAAAATGTTATTTTCCGCGGAAAATGAGCTTGACAACAAAATTTTACGATCAATACCTTGCCTATTGCACTGAGGGCACATCACAAGTGTTCAGTGTACACCTGCGCACTTGGACCGCGCCATGAATTAGCGGCATAACTAAAATTTTGGTTCGTTTTGATAAAATGCTCAGTGAAGAGACACACTCATACACGTGGGAGAAGTTTGGGCAAATCAAACGCCACATTGCTTTCACCCAAGTAAGCAAACGTCAGCGAAGCGCGTGGAGAGTTGGAGGGGGAGCCGTAGGGTGCTAGAACATCAAATACGCTAGCATATTGTTGTGCTCGGAAACCTACAACCTAAACATTCATAGTAATGGCTACAGTGAGAAGAACAGCACGACAACGAAGAGCGGACACCACAGAGGGTTTTTACTGATCCGACATGAGCTGTGTTAACGCTCGCTTGATATGTGTGATGTAATGTCGTGACAGCTGTTCGTACTTACTTCTGCTTCCATCCGTGTATATTCATTGAGCATTTGCAAACTAACTTTCGTTGCGAGCCAGCGCTCTGTGGTGCCCGCTCCTTCTGACGTCCTTCTCACTCCTGCTGCAGCGCTAATGACCATTACCACGAAAACGTACCAACTCGCCCAACTTCCCATCTTGGTACAGCGAAAGCTAAGGCTGTCTAAAAATTAAAATTTGTTACTACGCAGTTGTTCTCTCTGCTTGTCTAGTGCGTATACCCTCCCTCCCCACCTACCCGTATTATTCACAGCGCAAATTTCCCGTGTTCGACCTTCCCCTAGAAAAGCTGTCGATACTGGCTTCGCCTATCACAGCTTCTCGGTTCTCGTTATATCCCGCACAATCTTCAAATGTCGCCTCCCGCCGTCTCCTCATTATTCGTGCCGTGTCGGGTTTTGTCAATGTTTGCCCTGCTGCAGGGGGCCCCGGAGGCCAGCGGCGTTGAAAATGAGCGCCTGATCCCCGAATCTTGCACAGGCATCGGAAAACAAGGAGCAATGCGTGAGAAACGAAACGACACAAAAAGCACGACCCTGCAGTGCTTGGTGTGCGTTATAGCTGATAAGATGTTCAGTGGGAAAGGTGGGAAATGGGGGGAGGGGGGAGTGGGAGATGGGTAGACGCAGGGGCGCGCCGGGACGCTGTGCGGGCACGAAAATCTGCGGCATTCCGTGCTCCCGCGCCTCTCTCTCTCTCTCTCTCGTGAGTCACGGCAGTGCCCGCAGCGCCGCTTCAGTGCAGTCATCCCGCTGATCCAGACTGATTGCCCCAGGGAAATATGGCGCACGGAGGCGGGTGCAAGAAGGGAAGAGGCGAGGGAGATTAACGCGGGAGAGGCCCCCACGCAACGCTGCACGCCAGGCTTCCGTTGGATTTAAATTGGCCTAAAGGCGGTAGTTGGTGGGAGTTGGTGCGAAAATGCGGCGAAACGACTGTGCAAACCACTCGTGCCGCTTTCGCCATCGGTGACCAAAACTTCGCAGTTTCGCCCGAAGTGTGAAGTAGTGGGAGTGATAGCTCGTGCAGTTGATGATAATCGACTTTTCTGAAGCTTTCGATTCTGTCATTAGTTCTAATTTGCTTGTCAAAGTGAACGCCATATTAAATAAACCCCATCTTGTTTCTTGGATTACCAGTGTTCTTTCTCACAATTTCTTTTTTTTTAATTCTGTTGATTCATATCGCGTCAACGTTTCTTCCGGCGTCCCCAGAGGTCAGTATTAGCTGCGTTACTATTTTCAATATATATCCGTGATCTGCCTGGTAACACCTCACTTAAAATCCGGCTTTATTTTGATGACTGCGTCCTGTATGAAATCCTTAATTCCATGCATGACCATTATTGTCTTGTTCAATGTATTGTGTCCTTCTGCACGTGGTGTAAAAAATTGCGAATGAATATTAGTTGCAGTAAGACAGTCGTAACATCAT